>NW_025953249.1:2938680-3205682 GCF_022496945.1 Annulohypoxylon maeteangense | reverse complement strand
AAAATTTTATTAATTTTATTAAATTTATATATAATTTTCTCGATTTAATTAAAGTTTAAAATAATTTCGTTAATTATTTAAAACGTTTATATTTATTTATAAAATTTTAAATCGATAAAATAATAAACTTATATAATTAAATTTTTATTCTTAATTTCCCGATAATTTTAATTAAAATATTTAAAAAAGTATAATTATTTAACGATATATACTTAAAGTATTTTTATCGTTTATCGTTAAAAAATTATAATTAATTTTTAAAGTTTTTATTCGTTAATATTATTAATTATAACCGTTAAAATTAATTAATATAAATCGAATAATTATATCGTGTTAAAGTTTATAATTATATTATTAAGTATAACATTTAGTTAATTTTCGTTTAAGCGATCGAAAAATTCGATTTTTAAAAGTTATTTAATAATAAGTTTAATAATAATAAATTCGATTAACTTTTTAACAAGGAATTTACCATTACGGCTTAATTAAGCGAAGTATAACGGTATTAATGTAATTATATTAAATATATATTTCTTTTTAAGTATTTTTTTTTTTCGAATGTTTTTTTATTACGTGGAAATTATACGAATATTTCCACGTAATAAAAAAGTATTTAAAAAAAGGAAATACTTAAAAAGAAATATTAATTAATATATTTAATATAATTAATATGCAAGGTTTTTTAAATAAAAAAAGCCCCGCGGAAAAAGGCTAGGTTTAAGTTAATATATTTATTTTTATAAAAATGTTTATATAAATTTAAGTATTTTTTTTTAAAAAAAAAAAATTATTAATTCCCCGTTTCCCCGTTTTTATTAAAAAAAAACATTTTTAATGTTTTTACGAAATTTATATGGTTTATATTTACTTAATTAACCTTTTAAAATATAATTATAATATTATAAAATAAATTAATAAAATTATTTTAATCGTAAAATTATTAATTAAATTAACGAAATTATAAAAAATAGTAATTATTTAATAAATTAAAATAATATTAATTACGTTATACGTGAATATAAGTTTTTTTTACGATGTACTTTAAATATAACGATTAAATAAAATACGTAAAATTATTTAACGAAATTATTAATAAAAATTAATTATTATATTAATTTATTTTTAAATTATTAAAAATAATAAGTTAAACTTAAAAACGGCTTAATGTTTAAACGTTAAAAAAAGTAATAACCTTTTATCCGAATTTTAACGTTAATAAAACGGTACTTTTTCGTTAATTTATAAAACGGTAAATTTATTATTATAATTATTAAAATTAACAAAATTCTTAAACTAAAATATATTTTCGAAGAAATTAAGTTAAGATTAAATAAATTAATTAAAGGTATTATTTATTTAATAATTAATAAACTTACTTTTATATTTAAGCGATAAATAATAAAAGTATTTTATTTATATTTTATTAATTATAAGGATATTATTAAATGTATTAAATATAATATTTAATATTTCGGGAATATTTTTATAACGAAAAAATTTCCACGTTTTAATTTTTTAAAAATTAATAAATAAATAAAGTCGATTAAGCCGTTTAAATAATTCGTTTTAAATTTTAGTAATATTAAAGAATAATTATAGTTTAATTACGATAAGTAATAAACTAATAAAAAACTTTTTAACGTAATATAAAAGTTTATTAAAACGTTAAAAGTAGTTTTTTAAATTATTTTCGTTAATAAATTCGCGTTTTAATATTTCTTTTACTCGTTTTAAAAAAGTTCTCGTTATATATTATAAATTTTAAATTATATTATTAAATTTCTTTAAGTTTAAAATAAAAATTAATAAGTTATTAAATAAATTAATTATATTTAATTTTACGCGTTTAATTATTATAATTTTTATAATTTCGTTTAAGATTTATTATTTTTTTCCGGTTATATAAGTTAACTTTTTTTTAATAATTTTTATTAAAAAGTTTAATAAAGAAAAAAATGATAACGTTAAAGACGGGCGGTTATTATTATTATTAAATTTAAATATAATTATTTTAAGTTTTTAAGTAATTAATTATAATTATTTATAATAATAATATATTTTTATTAAGTAAATATAAAGAATAATTTTATTTTATAAATAAATTATAAATTATTATATTAATATATTTAAAAGCGTTCGTGTTTATTAAAAATTAAGTAAAATTAAAGTTTAATTCGTATAAAATTTATTAACGATTAACATTTAAATAACTCGAAAAACCGTTTAAGATTTTTACATAATAATTTTAATATTTATTTTTTATATTTTTTCGTTTTATTTTATAATAATATATAATAACGCGGTTATTTTTAATAATTTACGTATAATTACATTTAATATTATTTTTTAAATTAAACGTAATAATAACCGGTTACGTTTATTAACTTAATATAATAATTAAAGTTTAATAAAAAATTTCGTAATAATATTAAGTTATAAGTTTTAATTAAAAACCGCACGAAAGGAAATATAATTAAACTTTAATAAATATATAACGTAATTTAAAATAAACGTATATAATATAAAATATTTAATTATACGTAAATCCGTAATATAAAACGGATATAATTCGGTGTAATATTATTTTTAAACACGGGGATTTTTAATAAAAAGCATTTAATATTAATATTACGAATAAATAAAATTTTATTAAACATTTTCTTTAAATATTTATTTATTTATTATTTATATATTTATTTAAATATTAAATAAATAATAAAGTAAACATTTATATGTTTTTTTATAATTTACACGGGAAAGTAATATTTAAAAGGAAAAAAAATAAATTATTATTATTTATTAATATTTATTTAAAAGCTTTTTATATTATTAATCGTTTTAGTTTTAAATATAATTTAATAAAAAAAATAATATAAATTTTATAATAAAAGTTTTAAGAAACTTTTATTAATTTTTAACGTTCGTATTTTTTAATTTCGTTAATAATATTACGTAATTTAGTTTTAACATTTCTTATTATTTTAAAGGTTATATTAATAATTAATTAAAATTTATCGGCGGTGGTAATATACGTTAATAACGAAAAAAAAACATACGTAAATACGTTAATTATTTAAAAACGTTTATTTTTATTTATTATAATTAAAATAATTAATTAAGTTATAAAATTTAATTTCGATAAAAAAAAAACGTATTAAGTTAATATAAACATTTATTATTATTATTATTATAATAATATTTAATATAAACGTTTCGAAGGTAATTTAATACAATAATATAGTTTTAAAAAAAGTTTTAATTTACTTTATAATTTTTATAAACGCGTTTTAAAGGTAAAATAATATTAATTATTACCGTGTACGTAGTTAAAATCCGTTAAAAACCGTAATTATAATTAAAAATAAAAATATAAAAATATATTTTTATAATTAATAAAGAATAATTAAAATTAAATTAATTTTAACTTTTAGTAATAATATATTCGATAAAAGTGGTAGTTATTTAAAAATATAATTTATTTAATTTTAAATTATAATAATAATTAATTAATTTCTTAAAATAGTTATAATATAATAAATTTAATTATATATTTAAATTTTTTATTATTAAAACGACGGTTTTATTTATAATCGTTTTTTTTATTTTCGTTAATACTTAAAAAGTATATTCGGTTAAATTAATATTATCGGTAATTTCCGGTTAATTATTATCGTTATTAATAAAAAGATTATTAATAAACGGCGTGAATTAAGTAGGAAAATAATTTTTTCCTTTTAAATTTTAATCGAAAATTTTTATTTAATTTTAATTAAAACTTATGTTATTATCGATAAGGTTAATAAGCTTTAAGTTCCTTTTTAAAATATAAATAAACTCGTTTTTTTCGTTAAAAACATTAACATTTTATTTTCGAAAACGAATATTTCGTATTAAACTAATTTACCGTTAGTTTAATTTTTTCGAAAAAGTTTTATTAACCGGCATAATAAAATATTCGCATATTTTTTATCGTTAAAAGTTAAAAACACGGTTATAATGCATTAAATTTAAAAACCTTAAAAATTAAATTAATATTTAATATTAAATAATAAATTAAATGTAAATATTTACGTATTAAATATTTAATTATTTTATTAAAAGTTAATAATAATTACTTACTTATTTATTTAATTTTTATTAACTACGTTTAATTTAAAATAATAATAATAATAGTAATTTATTATTTTCTTAATTAAATAAAATATAATTAAATTTTATTTATAATTATTATTACGTATTTTAAAAAGGTTATTTTTTTAATACGGGTGGTTTTATTAAAATTAATTAAAATAAAATTCGAGTTTAAGGTAAAAAAGTTTTTAAAACGAATATACGTTTATAATATAACGTAGGAATAAAATTAATAACGGTTTAATTTTAAATCGCACGTTAAACCGGTAAAAACGTAATTAATAATAATAAACATTAATTTATTTAAATATTAAAGTATATATTATTTAAATAAATATTTATTAAATAAATAAATATTAAATAATTTAATAATAATATTTTTAAAATAAAATACTTTTTTTTAATAATTATTAAAGATTTTTATAAAAAATATTTATATATTTAAAAATATTATAAATATTAAATTAATATTAATTAATATATAATATTTATAAATAAGTAAAAAAATTTCTCGACGAAAAAAAAAAAGTAAACATTTAATAAATACTTATTAAATATTAACTTATTAATAAATAAATAAGTAAATAAATAAATATTTAATAAATATTTAAATTACGTATACGTATAACGTAAGTAATGTGTAATTTTATTAAAAAGGGAAAATAAAATATAACAGTTTTACTTAAAAAAAAAATAAAAAAAAAAAATATAACTTTTTTCCGGTCCCGTTAATAATTACTTTTTTATTTTCTTATTTTTTATTATTTTTTTAACGATATAAATATTATTATTATCATTTATTTATATTTTTACCCGTTTTTATATTTAAAAAACATTACATATTTATACGATTTATTTTCTTAATTAAAGAAATATTTATTAGTTTAATTTAACCGTAAAAACATCCGGCTTCGTTTAACTTAATAATAACACTTTTTTCCTTTTATAAACGGTTTAAATGTTTTTCGTTTTAAACATTTATTTATTAATTTAAGTAAATAAATTTAATATTTATATCGTTAATAATATAAATAACGTAAAAAAAAATAACATAACTATTAATAATATATCGAAAAAACTTAATATTTAAAAAGTAATATATTTAAGTAATTAATTAAAAAAAGTTAAATTAAAAAAATAACGTTATTATTTATATTATTTATTTAATTAATAAATTACCGTTATAAAATATATTATTCTTTTAATTTTTAACTTAATTTAAATATCCTTAAATAACGACATTACGTTAATAATATTAACATATATTAATTAACTCGTTTTAAAATCGTTATTTTTACTCGTTTAAAATTTCGTGTATTTTATTTAAATATAACATAAAAACTTTTTTTTATCGATTATTTTTTTTCTTAATAACGTTCGAAAATGATTTTTAATTATAAGGCTTTTTCGACGTTAAAAAATAAAGTTATTAACTTATTTAAATACTTAAATAAATATTTATTATTAATAAATTATATATTTCGTATTTAATACATTTAATTAATAATTTAACTTAAATTTTTTTAATAAAAATTATTAACATTTATTTACTTAAATAAACATATATTTAACATAAAAGTTACGTTTTTTTTTAATATAAAATTTAATTAAGTATTTAAATAATTATTAACTACTCCCGTTATAAACTTATAAAAAATATTATATTATTTAAAAATCGTTTTTAAAATAATAACATTATTTTATTAAAATATTTAAATAAATAATAAATATAATTTTTATTAAATTTTTATAATACCTTATAAAATTATATAATATTATTATTAACATTTTTTATAAATAAAATAAAATTTATTAATTACTTAACTTAAATTTATTTACGATAAGAAACTTTTTTTTCTTTTTTCATTTATTTATTTTTTTTAATAAAAATGCGATAATATTAAATATATTAATAAAAACGGTCGAATAAATAAATATAATAATATTATTAATAATATTACGATATAACCATAATATAATAATAATATAATAATAATATAACGTTATTATTTTACATTTTTAATAAATATTTATAACTTAAATATTTAAATAAGTAAATATATTTAACATTATCGCCACTTTATTATAATAAATTATTATCGAAAATAACGTATAATAATATTAATTAACTTAAAAATTATAATTATAATTTATTATATTTATTAAAAATACCCGTTTATTTAAGTAAACACGTATTTAAATAATTATAATTATAATATATATAATAACGAAATATTTTAAACTTTTAAATATTTTAAAAGGTTTTTTAATTAATAAATCGATTAAATAAAAAGTTAATAACGTACTTTTTAACGAATTTAAAGTAAATATTTATATTTTTTATAAATATTTTCGATATTTTAAAATTAACGTTTACTTAAATATTTATGTGTAATATTATTAAATTTTTTTTATATATTATTTTTCCTACTTTTTATTATATAATAAATTAATAACGTTTAGTTTTTAATTTATATATAATTATTTTTATAAAAAATTAAACGATACATCGTTATTAATTTTAAAAAAAAAAGGGGGTTTTCTTATAATAATTATTATTATAACTTTATAATAAAGGAAAATTATATATAAAAAAGCACGTAAAAAATAAAAAAACTTTTTAATAACGATAAATATTAACAAGGTTATTAACGTAAATTATTAAATCATTTTAAATAATAAAAAAAGTTAATAAAAATAAAAAAAGAAAATAACGAACGATTATTATATATTTTTATAAATAAAACTTTTTAAATATAAAATATAATTTTAATAAAAATATATATATTATTAAACTTACATTATATAAACTTAAATAATTTTAAGTTTTAAGTATTAATTTCATAAAAAAACGTGTTCGTTTTTAACTTATTTTTATTAATATTTTTAAATTAATTTAATTTTTTTAGCGTTCGATAAAGTTTCGTAATATTATTAATTTTATAATATTTAAGTATATAATATGCCGGTATTCGATTAATAAAATATTATTAAAAAAAAATTTATTAACCGTAAATTTATATTAACTTTAATATTTTTCTTTAACTTAATATTTATTTTTATTAAAAGTTATATTAAATGTATAAGTTAAATCGAATTATACTTTATAATTATTAAGTTCCAGGTTTCGGGGGGAATTATTTTTATTAAATTCCGGAAAATTTAAATTCTTTTATTTTTATTTTATTAATTAATATTTTTCTTTTTTAAGTTAGTTTTTTATAAAGCGGGTAATTCGCAAGGGTAAAAAAACCGGTTTTCGAATACCGTGGCTTTAAAAAACGGGTAAAAATTATTTACAAATGCGTATATTTAATAAGCTTAAACGATGATAATTATTAAATAATATTAATTTTATTAAATAAAAACTTAATAATAACGGTAAAATAAAGTATTACTTTTATATGCCGTTTTAACCGAACTTTTTAATAATAATTATATTTTTTATAATAATAATAACGATAACGACTTTAAATTATTATAAATTCGTAAACGTTTATATAATTATATTATTAATTTAAGAATAAATATTATACTATATTAAAAGTATATATTAAAAAATTAAGTAACGTAATTAAACGAAATATTAAGGGAGTAAAAATCGAAAAATAAATTTAATTTTTAAAATTTTAATTTTTTCTTAAAAACTTTATAAAAAATAATAAATATTAATGGCAATAAAGAAAATAATTAATAATTAATATTATGGTTTTACGAACTTTCGTTATTATTATTATTATTATTTTCGTTTATTTTTTTTTTAAGAATTTTTTTTAGTTTTTTTTTTACTTAACGTAATATATTTTTCCAAACTTTTAAATTCGCTTTTAAATATTAATAATATAATATAATAAATATTAAGTAAATAATAAAATAAAAATATTAATAATAAGTTAATAAAAAAAAAATTTAAGTAAAAAAATATAATATATAATATATAATATTATATATAATGTAAATATTAAATTTACGTGTTTTAATAATTTATAATTAACCGAGTAAAATTCGAAACGTTTAAAAATATAAAAGTTCGAATTAAAAATTTAAGTTATTAATTACATTTTTTATTTATATAATATAAATAATTATTTTATATTATATTTTATTTAAGTTAAAACGAAAATTTAATAATAGTTTATTTATTAAATTTTAACGGGTAATTATTATAATTTAAACTTACTTAAAAAGTTAAATCGTTAAAAAATATTATACGATGTTAAAATATTTCATTTTATACGACTTAAAATAACTGCGTAATATTAAACCGAAAAAATATCGAAAAATAAAGTATATTTTATTTTATTTAAGTTAAGTAAAAGATTATTTAGCATATATATATGTATATACGAAATATTATATAAATAAAATAAAAGAAAAAAAATATCGTAATTAATTCTTAAATTTAATAATATTATACGGTTAAAAAATTAAACTTTATATTAAATAATTAACATTATTTTTAAAGAGTAATATTATTTACGTTATATGTTTTTTATTAGTTGTTACGTTGTATAAGGTTAGAAAAACGCCGGCGAAAAGTGTATATATTATTTTATATAAAATAAGTAAGCGCTTATATACCTCGATTTAAACTTTTAAACTTTATTTTAAAATTTATATTTTTTTATTATATTAAATTTTTAATTAATTATTTCGTTATTAAAACACTTTTAAAAGTTTAATAATTATAATTATTTAATTACTTTTGGAAAACGCTTTCGAATGGAATAAATTATATTTAATTTAATTTAAAATAAAAATTATAAAATGCGATTAAACTTAAAATAAGTTAAAATAAACTCGAATCGATTAAAATAAAAATCTTTTTTTAATTTTAATTTTTATAATTATATTTAAGCTTAAAAATTTATAAATTAAATAAAAAATAATTTAAATCGAACGTTTTTAATTAAGTTTAATTATAAAAATTAAAACGTTAAATTAATAAAATTAAAAATAATTAAAATTAAATTAATATAAAATAAGATTTTAATATAATTAATAATACGTTCGAATCCGCGTTAAGCTTTTTTTCGATATTACGCGTAAATTAACGAAAATTATATAACGTAAATAATATTATTTTAAATATATTATATTATAAATAATAAAAATAAAATCATTTAAATGTAAAAAAAGTAAATTTATATATCGTAATATTTTTTTAACGATTATAACGTTATTAATAAAGTTATAATTAATAATAAAATTTCCGTTTACGTTATAAGGAAATTTTATTCTTATAACTTAATTATAATCACTTTTTTTTTAATTATTTATATTTATTTATTATAAAATTTTAAACTTTTTTTAATCTTATTATAATATTCGAAATTATAAAGTTAAAAAATGTTTTAATTATTAAATATATAACTTATAACGTGGAATTTATAAGTTTACGTTTAAAATTAATTATATTTTATTTAAAATAAAACTTTTTTTTTATTTTAAACTTTTTATACCACCATTATAAAATCTTTTTTAATAATCGTTTATTAATTAATAATAATATAACGTAAAAGTTTAAATAAAAAATATTTACATTAAATTATATAAATGTTAATTTCATTATAACGAAATTTAATAATAAATACATATTAAATATATTAATAAAAATATACTTAAAAATAAAATTTAACGCGTTTATATTAAAAAATTTATTAACATATTTTTTAAAAATAACGAACGGTTTATTCGAAGGTAATAACTTTATTTTAAAATAAGGTAAAACGGTATATTTTTAAAAAAAATTAACTACGGTACGCTTATTTACAAGGTTTTTTAAAATATATTTAAAATTTAAAATAAAACTATAATATTTTAATAAAAAGTATTATATTATAAAACGTGATAATTTTTTTCGCAAAATTTAGTTTAATTATCACTTTATACTTAAATTAAATCCCTTTCTTTCCCCGATTTATTAAAAGGTTAACGATATTATTATTTACGGTTTTCCAGTTAAGAAAACTTTAAAGAATTATATTTACTTTATTATATATAAAATAATTAATAAACCGTTAATTATTAAACGATTTAAAATTTTCGAAAGTAATAACGTGAAACGAAAAATCGATTTAATACGTAATAAAATTTAAATATTTAAAATAATTCGAAATAATTTTATTACGTATATAAATAATATATAATATTTACATGATATATTAATTAAACTTTAACTCGCTTTAATTATATATTTTTTAATTATAAAAAAAGTTAATAATAATATACGATATTTTTTTATAATAAAACGGGAAATAAATATTAAATACCGTTTTTAATTATTAAACGCCGTATTAATTACGATGTATAAATTTTATTAAATTAACGTTTTCCACCGGAATATTTTTTTAAAAAATATTTTTATTTTTTATAAAAAAAATTTAAATAATAAGTTAATGTATTATTTAATATTTAGTAATTTTAACCGAACGATTAAGTTAAAAAAAAATATTAAAAAAAATCTTAAACTTATTTATACGATTATTTTAAAGGTTAATAAAAGTAAATATATTTATATTTTTATTAATATTTAAAATTTTATAATGTTATATATTTTCGTTTTTAAAAGTTACGTATTAAAAAGTAATAATAATATTAATGCGGTTAATATTTTTAAACTTTTTAATAAGTTAAACACGTTTTACGTATTTAATATAATTAACTTTAATTTATATAATATTCTTTGTAAAGAAATAACAAAAAATCCCGAAAAAAAAATATCGGCTCGTAAAATATAGTAAAATAATATTTAAAACGTTAAAAATGCCGGTTAAAATATATTTATTTTAATATTAAAAAAATTAAAACATAAAAAAAACATAATATTTAAATAATAACCGATTAAAATATATTTACTTTAATATTAAAAAAATTAAAAAAATTAAAACATATTAAAAAAAAATCGTTTTAATTAAATATATTTTAAGTGAGTTATTAATTAAAATAGTTAATTTAATAGGACATAATGAATAATACGAAAAGAAAAAACATTTCATACGTAATTCGAAATTTAACATAAGAAATTTTTTTCTATATTTTTATTTTATTTTAAATTTTTTTTTTATTTAATAATTATTATTTATTTTCTTATATAAATGACCTTACATAATTAATTATAATAATTTAATAAGATAATAAATGTTATAATTATTATTTATAAATAATAAACATTAATATTTTTCGGACTTTTTTATTAAATTAATTTAAAAAACGTTTTAACTATTTAAAATAACGTTAAATTTTTTTAACGTTATTTTAGTTTTAATTTTTAAAGTTTTTCATTAAATATATTTTTTAATTTAACGGGTTTATTTAATTTTTAATTAAATAAATATTTATTTTACTTAAATAATTAAGCTTTAAAATAAATAAGTAAATAAAAAATCTTTTAATATATTAATTACTTTTTTAAGTTTAAGTTTAAATTACGTATTTTATAATCGTTTTAACTTTTTTTTAATTTTTTTTTCTTTAAACGCATCGTTTCGTAACCGGTAATTAACGATAATATAAATTAATATTTTTATTTATATATATAAAAAAAAATAAAGAAAAAGTTATACGTAAATTATAAAAAGAAAAATTAAAATTATATAAAAATAATTAAAATATAAAATTAAAATAAATTACGTAACGTATAACGTAGTTCGATAATTCGAACGTAATTTTATTTATAAAGTTATTTATTTATTATCCCGTTATATACATTTATTTAAAAATAATAACACTATTACATTTTTTTATTAATTTATTTTATCGTTTTAAAATATAACATTAATATTATAACCCGGCTTTTTTAATAATAACGATTAATTATAATAAATAACGTTAATTTAATATTTTAAAAATTTATTATAATATATATTTATTTAAAAACTATTTTTAACTTATTAAATATCCCGAATTAAATATTTTATAAAAAACCGATATTAAATTAATTTAATATAATTTAAAATTTATTTATACGTTTTTAATACGCGCGTTATTTAATATAAATGAAAAATATTAAAATATATAGTTAAGTTAAAATTTACCCGGTAAACTCGTTTTAAAAAAAGACCGGTCGTTATACGTATTATCGTAATATATATATACGTTATTTTTTACGTTTTTATTTAAAAATAACGAAGAAAATTAACCCGCGGTATCGTTATTATTATTTTCATTTTTACTTTCGTTTTTACCCTTACTTTTATTTTTATTATCCGCATCGTTAATCTTATCGTTAATATTATTAAAATATAACTATAACCGTTTATAAAATCGCTCATCGTTTAAAAAATAATCGTTCCACCGGTTACTAAGTTTATATTTATTAAATATTAACTTTATTTAATTAGTTTAAAATAAATATAATAAGTTTATAATATTATCGTAAATTATTTTATTAAAACTTTTTTTTTAATTTATTTAAACGAACGTAAAAACTTTTCGTATATCGGTTATTTTAAAAAATAATAATAATATTTTATATATAAATAATTATTTAATAACTCGTTTATTAAGTATTTTAAAATTAATAAAATATACGTTTTCGTCGTTATTATCGTTAAAAAGCATGATAACGAAATTAATGAAAATAAATTAAATAAAATAAACGAAAAAAAACTTAATAAAAATTTTACGAAAAAATAAGTATAATATATTTTAATATAATATAAAAATTTTTATATCGAAATTAATAAATTTACTAAACGGATAAAATATATGCGTAATTAATTAATATTCGGGAATATTAAAACTTAAATTAAGTTTAAATAATATAATAAAATGATTTTAATTTTAAAAAAAATAAATATTTTTCCGAATAAATATTTTATTATTAAAAGCATTATAAGTAATTTTAATTTTTTATATATTTAAAAACCGGCGCATATTATTATTTTTTAACTATCGTTTTATGCTTAAAAACATAATATAATACTTTTTAAACAATGTTAAACCGGTTATAATATAATAAAATTATAAGTTTAAATTATATATAAAATAAAAATTATTTTAATCGGTAAATAAATCGATATTAATTTTTAATTATTTTTAAAGTAATAATAATTTATCGGGAAATTCTTAATTATTAAAATTATAAAAAATAAAAAATAACGGGTTTATTAAATTAATATAATTAATACGATATATAAATAAAAACGTTTTATAATAATAAAAGTATAATTTAATCGTTCGTATATTTAAAAACGTAAAAATAATATTTCTTAATAAATAATAATTTAATTCGTAATAACGAATTATTTAGTAAAAATAACTTCGATAAATAAAGCCTTATTATTTTACCGTTTTCTTTAAACTTTTTATCGTTTTTTTAAATATTATTTATAATAATATAATAAATTTAATATATTAATAAATAATATAAACCACTTGAATTTAACGCGTTAAAAAATGTTAAACACGTTAATTATAAATATTTAAAATAATATATTTTAATTTTAAATATTAATTTTATCCGGGTTATTCCGGTCGAAAAAAGCATAAATAATAATAAAAATTTTAATAACATTATTTTAATTATAATAAAAACTTAATATATAAAATAAATAATAAAATAATAATAAAAAAATTAACGTTAAAATAATATAATATATATTATATTAAATAAAATATATTATAAATATTAAATATTTAAATAAGTAATTACATATATAATTAAAATAAATTAAATAATTATTTTTTAATTATATAATTATACTTTATTTTATATAATTATAAAAAATTATTTATTTTTATTACATTTTTTACCTTATTATATTTTTTTAATTAAGTATTTATTTAAATATTAAATATCATTTTTTTTTATTTTTAATTTAATATAATAATCTTTTTAAAGTTAGTTATAAATTATTATTTACTTAAAAAATAAATAACTTTTATAATTATTAATTATATTAAATACGTAGTTTAAAAAAATAAAAATAAGTTTTTTTTTTTTTCCGGTTATTATAAAAAAAAAAAAAGTATTAATTTACCTCGAATTATTTTATAAGTTTTTTATTTTCGCGGGAAAAGATTTAATTAATTAAAAATTAATATAAATAAAAGGAGCTTAGTTTAAATTAATTAAAATAATATTATATAATAAAAACATTTTTTTTAAATTAATTAATAAGTTCGTTAATTTCGTATTTTTTAAATTATACTTTTTTTTAAATTACTTTTATATATTTTTTATAAATATTTAATTAATCTTTATATTATTTTAGTTTATTACGAGGAAACTTATTAAACGTTAACCGCGGTTTTTTATTATTAATTACATATTATTTAAAATAAACTTTTAAATTAAAATAACTTTTAATATATAAATATTTTTAATTTTTTATATATTTTAACGAATATTTTATTAACCATTTATCGTAAATACGTTACGTTTTTAACGTAAAAAAACTATTAAAATTATACTTATATAACGGGGCGTTTAATTATTCCATTAATTTTTTTAATTTTAAATCGTTTTTAACATTTTATTTATAATTAAACACGTTAATATTTTTAAAATTATTCCACATTTTATTCACTTAATTAATAATAATATAATTCATGTTTAAATGATATTAAATTTAATAAATATTTTAATTTTTAATAAACTTGATAATTTTTTATCGTAAAATATCCTTATATATAACATATAAAACGATTTAATTCGATATTAAGTTTTTATTAAATTTATTTATATTAATAAAAAATTTAAAATATATTTAATAACGTTAATATAAATTTATAAAACGTAAGTTTTAATTTACTTATAATTTAACGGCGTATAACTTTTCGAAAAAATTATTTCTATTATTATTTAATTTTTTTATTTTATTTATTAATATTCCATTTATAAAAATTTTAAAATATATAACTTTATACTTATTTACGATTTATATCGTTCACGTTTTTTACGATTATAATAAGTTTATTATATATAATTAATTAAAAATATATTATTATTATAAATAACGTTTCGATTTTATAATTTATTCGGGTAAATTATAATTAAAATCTTAACGTTTTAATAAAAAGTAAATATTAATTTAATACGTTTATTAAAAAAAAATTAAATTTATTAACGTTACATTAAAAAATCTTACGTGAATACGTATTAATATAAACGTAAATTTTAAATTTAATAAAGTAAAGTTTTATATAATTATTTATAAATTATATATAATTTAATTTTAAAATTATAAACCTTTTATTTTTCCGTTCTTCGTTATTTAATTTATTATTACGATATTATCGTACGGCTTTAAAATATTATTAATAATATACGTTATACGATTTATTTTTTATAATAAAAATATAAATATACTTACGAATATATTTTTAAACGTTATTTTTTCTTAATTCTTTAAAAGTATTTAACGTTTATTCGTAATTATTAATAAATCGATTTATTTTTATTATATTACGTAATCGTTAATATAAATTATTAATTCGTTTTTTTATATTATTTTCCATTCGAATTCGAATAAAAAAAATACGGTTAATTATTATTTTATGTTAATATTATAAATAAATTAAAATTAAATCGTTACGATAATTTTTTTTATAAAAATAATTTCGTATAATGTTTATAAATTTTAAATTATAATCGAATTTTTCGTAATAAACTATTTTTTATTTTTTTAATTTACGTTTTAAAAATTATTTCGATATATTAATTTTTAATTATTTTTCGCTTAAATAATTAATAATAAAAATATATAATAATTTTATTTCGAAAAACTAACGAATTTCCGTTTTAATAAAATTAATATTTAACTTATTTTTACGAAAGTTTTATCGTTAAAATTATCGTTAAAAAATATGTAAATTAATATTAAAATTATATTTATTTCGAAGAAAATATAAGATTTCTTTTTATAAGTTACTTTTTTTTAATTATAATTAAAAAATTTAATTTTTAAAAACTTAAAAATTAATTCGAATTTATAATATATTAACTTTAACGAAAAATAATAATTATTAATTTCCTTTTATTATTTAAATTAATTATTAATATTAACTTATAAATATAAAATCCTTACGTAATACGAATGTAATATTACTTAATTAAAACCCTCGGAATTTTTAAATTATTATTTCGTGGTTTCGATTTTTTAATATTACACTTTTTCCCTTAATTTCTTCTTACCCCTTTTTTTTTTTCTTAGATTTTTTTTTTAATATATATAATAAACTTCCTTAATTTACCCACCCTTTTTCTTTCTTTCGTTACGATTTAATTAAATTAAGTTTTAAATTATTATAAAATATATAAAAATATATTAATTATAACTATAATTATTAATAAAACTTTTCGATTAATTTTAATTATCGTTTATAAAAAGCTAAATTTTTTAATTAAACTTATTTTTTTTTATATTATAATTAATTATAATCTTTTTTTTTACTATATATATTTTTTATATTTATTTTATATGTTAATATAATATAATTATTTTTATTAGTTTATTTAAACCGAATTTAATTAAAAATGTATGTTTTTACATCGAATACGAACCGTTATATAATTAAATTAATAATAAATGATTTTATTCGTTATATAATAACGCGCGGTAAATAGTTATATAATAATATCGATATAATTATAAAACGGGACGAATATAATACGAAACGATTTATTTTTTTTATAATAAAATTTAAATCGATAGTTTTAAAATAAAAATCGAATTTTCCTCGTTTTTTAATATTTATAAAATATTTTTATATATAATATTAATCGTTTATATAAATTTATTTTATATTATAAATAATTTATTTACTTATTTAAATATTATTTAAATAATATAATTAATCGTAAAAATAATATTATTTATTATAAGTTTTTTAAACGTATATAAAAAAAATTATTAATATACATTACCGGGGGTTTATAAAAATAACCTTAATTTATTATATAATATTTTTTACTTATAATTATTAAAATAAAACCGTTCGATTTACTTTTTTTATTATTACTTTTATTATTTTTTCGTTAAAAATAAATATAAAAATAAAAAAAAGCGTAATGGATTTATTAATTTATTAACCCCGTAATTTATTTTTTTTTTATCGAATTCGTTACATATTATTTAACTTATTATATATTATAACTTTAATATATTTTTTATAATAAAGTATAAGCCGATTAATTTTTTTTAATATATATAGTTTTAAATTAATTTTATTAATAACGAACGAAATAAATATAAGTTAAATAAATAAAATAATAACGTTTTAACTTATATAAATAATATTTACACGTAAATATTAAATAAGTAATACGTTATTAAAAAGAAATATATTAAAAATATCGTAATAAATAAATTAACGTATAATAAAAAAAAAAATAAAGTAATTTTAAAAATTACTTTATACGTTTATAAATATTATATTTACGAACATGGAATAAAAATAATATTTATAATAATTAAATATTTTAAAATATATAAGTTAAATTTAAGCTTATTTAATTAAAATTATTTTTATAAATATTATTTAAAAAAAAACGATATTTTAATTCTTTTTTTAAAATAATATTTAACTTTATAAATTTAGTTTAATATTAATATTATAAATTAGTTTTAAATTAATTAATAAAAAACCTTTAAATATAATTATTACGTTAAATTTATTAAAAAGTTTTAATCGATAAAAAAATATTATATTATTATTTCGTTAATAAATATTACCGAATATAAATAAATAATTATTAATAATTTATTTAAAAAAAATAAAAATTTTTAAAATAAATTAAAACTTTATACTAAAAATAATATTTTTAAAACTTTCGTAATTATATATAAAAAACGAATTAATATATTTTTACACGTATAACTCGTAATAAATCCCCGTAATTTTTACATTTCCCGCATTTCGACTTTTATTACATTTTTACTTATAAAACGGGTTAAAAATTTAAATAATTCATTTTTTAAAAACGATAAAAAAAATTAACTTATACGACATTAACCGATATATTCGTATATAAATTTTAACTTTATTTTATCGCCGATAAAAAGTCGAGTATTATAAAAAGAAATTTTAAATTAATTTAATTTATTATTATTAATTTTTAAAATAACGTAATAATAAAATTCGAAAGGCTTTACTTTAAAACGTTTTAAAATTATAAGTTTTATTAAATTATTTTTATTATTAATTTATCGTTAACGTTTTTTAAAAGAATTTTATATTAACCGGGCGTTTCGTAATTTATATAATATATTAATAAATTAATTTTATTAATAAATTACTCGTTATAAATTATAAATTTCCAAGCTTTTATATTTTTAATTTATAATAAAAATAACTTAACTTTTTTTTAAAACCGAAAATAAATAATATAAACGAAAAAAGTTTAAAAGGATTTATATAAAAAAAACTAATTACGTTTAATAAAAAAAATTTATTTATTTTTATAAATATAATATAAACCGTTAATATAAAAGTATTATCCGTTTTTTATAAAACATAAAACATTTTTAATAAAATTACTTATTAATTTTAATTTTTTTAAAACGTTATTTTATTAAAATCGTAATAAAGTTTAATTACTTAAAATAAAACTTTTTTAAATAATTAAAATTTAATTATTAATATAAATTTCGTCATTATAATTACCGCTTTAAAACATAATAATAATTATAATTACGTATTTATTAAAAATCTTTTTACATTTTTTTATAAAAACTATTCGTTAAAATTTAAAATAAATGTTAAAAAACGAAAAGTTAATTAATTTTTTATTAATATTATCGATTTTAAGAACGAAAAAAGCGGTTTAATAACGCGTTAAAAAAGTAAAATCGTTTAATTAATAAACGTAAAAAAAAACCGAAATAACGAGTTATATAAAAGCCGTAATATTTTAAATTCTTAAATTAATAAAAAATTATTAACTTTTAAATATAATACTCGTAAATAATCGAAATTATTAAAACTTAAATATTATAAAAAGTTTATTAATAAATAATAAAACATTATATAAATAAATAAGTTTAATATATCGTTTTAATTATTTTAAAAAATAATAAACATTATATAAATAAACATTTTATTTTTAAAAATTTTTTATAATATTAATATTATATTAATTAATATTTTAAATATTAAAATTATATAAATATATTAATTTTTATAAACTCGTTTATTTATAATTTTATATAATATATTTAAAGTATTTTTTTTAATAATACGTTATTACGTAATATTATTAAGTTTTAATAAAACTCGATATAAGTTATATTATTTAATTACGTTTTTTATAAAATATTAATATTTTTAATTATAAATAATATAAAATAAAAAAATTAAAACTTATTTAAATATAATAATATATTAAATTATAATTTTTTTTATATAAATTTAACTTTAAAAGTTAATTAAATATAATTAATTAAAAATAATATTTTTTAATTTAATATAAAATTATATATATTACTTCGTATATTTTAAACTTAAAAAAAATTTAATTAATTATAATAATTATTCCTTAAATTTTATATACTTTAATTTAAACGCGTTTTTTTCACATTATAATAATAATAATAATAACGATATTATAAATAATAATATTAATTTTATTTAATAAATTTTTATTAACGTTAAAAATATATCGTAATTTAATTTTTTAATTATTATTTTAAATTATAAAAATAAAAAAAAACCGTGTTTTTTATTAAAAACGTATTTAAATTACACTTAATAACGTTTAAAAGGTTTTTAATAATATATAAAAATATATAAATATTTTAAATCGAAATAAATCGAAATTATATTATTATTTACGTAAAACGGGTAATAAAAAAATTAAAAATACATAAATAATCATTTATTATTTAAATAAACACGAAATAAAATAAAAAATTATAATTATTAAAAAATTAAGTTAAAAATAAAAATATAATTATAAAAAATAAAAGTAAAAATAAATAAAAATTATATTAATAAAAAAAAATATTAAAGTTAAATTCGAAAAAACTTTATTAAATAAAACTTTATTTTTTAAAAAAAACATTAAATAATTAATACTTTATTCGTTAATCGTAAAATTATCCTTTTTATTATTAAAAAGTTATTATTAAAACTTTTTATTTTTATATTTAATATATTTTTTATTTATTTATTTATTTTCGAAAAATTACTTAATTAATCGTTAAATTAATAATAACTTAAAACTTAAGTTAATAATATATTAAATTACTTTTTTTTTACGTTCGAATATAAAAATTTTCGCTTATTTTAATATAATTAAAAACTTAAATAACATAATAAAATAATTAAATTAATTTATTTTTATTATTATAATTTTTAATATTATAATAAATAATAATTATATATTTATTTATTTATTAAATATTTAAATATAATAAAGTTTAATTTAATTAATAATTATTATAATATTATTAAATAAATACTTATTTTTTTAATATTTTCATAAAAATAAAAAAACTTATTATATTTATTTAATAAGTATTTACTTATACGTATTATAATTTATAAGCCTTTTAATCCTTGAATTACAAAGCATAGTATATATTCATCATACATTATATTTATATAATATACTTTTCAATACATTAATTGAATTGGCGGGTTAGCGGATTTGTCCTTATGGTCCGCCGTCGGGAGTTCTCTTTTCATGCTTCCAATCGAATACTTCCGACAATTAAGATAACTTGATACTAGGATGATATATCAATGGGTCGACAATGGATAGGTAGCGCCTTTCTCCTGAATATTCACGTTTAGTAAGGAGATATTTTGGATCTTGAATCTCGAGAAACAACACTGGATTGGCCATTGAAGGCGATGGTCTTTTTTTATAAAATATCCATTCTGAAGGATCAACGGTTGAACAAAAACTGGTTGAACTGGAGGCTCGTAGGCACGTGCTTGACGGCATCTGTACGCTGCATTGAATCTCATTAAACCCGGCGTCGCATCCATTTAAATAGGTTCATGGTTCATGGTAGGACTGAGAGAAGCTTCGATATGAAAGATATGAACGGTATCGGATTGGTTCTCGTATATGTACTATGCGTAGTGTATCTGCCGTAGTGGAGTCTTGACGGGGTCTTGATTGAAGTTGACCTAAGTCTTAGTGGATCCCTCCACTGCAGGAAGATTCTAGCTTTACCCAAAGCCAACTGGCGGGGTGGGGAATTGAAAACCCGGGCCTGCCAGTTGTCCTACCCTATTTGTTGTTCCTGCCCTGTCGACCCAACCGGCTGCCCTAGCAACGCATTAGCAACTGCGAGCGAAAACATTGGTAGCATTTGACCCCGGAAAGAACCACACAAAAATTCTCCATTCCTCAATTGGACCTTTGGACCTGCCCAGGTCATCTAGGTATTTACTAGGTACCCGACCGAATAAAGGAACTTGGGTGGACACATCATCATGCGTTATGAAGTTTATCTGTAAAACATACTTCATAATCCATAACAATCCATAACAGTCCATAATAAATACCCTCTCTTTCCCTAGCAACCTTCTACTACGTAGAAAGTTTGTAAGTAAACAGCAATTAATCATCATCACATCACATCCGAAACCAAATATTACTTATTTGATCCTACAAACTGCTCGCTGATCCAATTAACAATCTCTGTCAACAGTCAGTAATTTTGCAAGTTGACGACCTGATCGCAAATCAACCTCAACTCAAATTAGCTGGACTCCACCTAAATCCGTCTGTATATTTACATATTCCGATTTCGCAGCGCGCAACCTGCAACCTGCAACTATGCCGCGAGGCAAGTCAAAAGAAACGTCTTCGACGAGACGAGTGACGCCGCCGTCACCTACCTACATGAACAATGACCAGTTTGGTGAGTACAATCCATTACTATATGATCCATGTTTATGTGTTTATAGGGTCAATGCACCGGCACTAACATTTTCGATAGCTGCTTACCTAGCAAATCTCCGAGATAATCGCGTCACTCGACCAGGAGGAGCACGTCCACTACCACAATCGTCCATACCGCGCCATGATTCCACAGCTCGCCTTGCTACGGAACGAGTTTCTACGGGCCGCCCATCCCTTGGAAGTACATCTCTCCTATCCGACGCCTCTAGTAGCCATATAAGAACACACTCCGATAGCCCGAAGCCTCGAGGTAGTCGCCCAAGTTTCGCCCCCAGTATAGTTTCTCGAGCATCTAGGTATTCTACCCTGACCTCTACTACTGGGAAAGATTACTACCCGGAGAATCCTGCCACTGCCCCTCCTCCACTCAGGCCTAACGAAGTTGTTCCCACTGCCACCTACATGGAGCGTGGACAGCGGTGGATGGAGAAGGAAGAGGCCGTCTCGATTCGCGATGCGATGGAAGTTATGGATGCTATGGAAACTTTGAAACTCCATGAGCAGGACAAGGGAAAACAACCCGCCGGCGAACAAGACGATGACGAATCTCGACTCTACAACGCCGCTCTAGACGAGGCAGCCGAATTAGTTTGGCAGCATCAACATGGAGTAAAGCCACCGGAGCCTGGTGCTCCGTACCGCTACAAGCCACACCTGCGAAAGGATAGCTATGCCCATGCTCGTACCGCTAGTAGCGGACGATATGGCAGCGAAATCGGCGCCACAGGTCTTGCAAGAGACTCTATTCGATCCTTTTCTGGAAGCTCATCTAGTAGCGACAGAGCGCCCTCGCCAGAGAGTGCTCGGAATAGTCTGGATCAACAGAGGACGCATTCCATAGGATCGCAGAAGTCAAAGTCGTACGGTTCACTAAGTGGTGCGGCGCGGTCAAGCTCTGGCGGCCGCCGCCTCAGTAGTTTGAAGCGCAACATCAGTGGAGAGGTCGAGAAGCCATTCTCAGGAGATCAAATCTGGGAAGAGCCGGAGAGCACTACACCCGAACGCAACCCAAGGCAACCCCGTCTACCAGCGACCACACAACCTCTTGGACTCAAGTCAAGGGGTATTCCCAACAGAGTTCAATTCGCTCCTACTACAACTTCGGATTATGCCTCTCCCGAATCATCGGTACCCGCCAAACCCCTATCAAGATTTGAGATTCATAAGAACCCGCCATCGCAATCTCGCAACCCTGGCTACACGACAAACAGCCACAGCCATTCCAACTCCCCACGGTCTTCTCAGGAGAGCATTCCCACGAAGAATGGCGTGGAGATCCGTGGTGATGATATTAAGCAAGCAACTACAATGCGGCTCAAGGACCGCAGTGCGAAACTCCCCACTCCGTCGGCCGTCAGTGACAGCCCCGGACGTCCAATCGTAAGCTTTGACAAAAACTGGAAGCCCCCGGAGAAAGAGGCGACTGATTCAAAGTTAGAAGAGTCCAAGCCCAGCGCCAGCAACCAACGCCGAGTCGGACCTTTCGGGGTCGTCGGAAAAGAGCGTGCGGGTACACAAAGTCCGCAGCCGTCTGTCCCTGCTATCGCAGTTACGGAGGCTGCTGAGGCCTCGAAGCCGTCCCCAGCTTCACGGCCTTCTGCCCGCGCGCCGTCCGTCCCAAGTATTCAGGTAGATGGGGCGGACGACGGTCCTACGGTGCCGGTCATTTCCGTTTCGGGCGATGGCCCAGCTGTACCGACAATCATGTTACCCGATGACGACAGTAACAGCGGCAGCAATGCACCTGGCATCCCAACTATAGTTGCTCCCGACGAGAACCGAAAACCTTCGGCTAGACCGTTACCAAACCCCAAGGCACTTAATAACGTGCGAGGACGCCCTCGAAGCCATTGGTCCCCTGCACCAGGAGCAGTTGGTCGACGTGCGTCGGCAGTCTGTCATGAATGTGGGACTCCTATCGAAGGTCGCTTCGTTGCTCTAGCGGGAAGCTCAGAGAGGTTTCACCCGCAGTGCTTCCGTTGCTACGCGTGTGGGACGGCGCTTGAGGCGCTCGAGATTAGCCCAGAGCCGGATAACTTCCGGGGTGAGCGGCTTGATCGTATCCGTCGCAGAGCAGCGGGCGAGATCCTAGACGAGGAGCCAGGACAGACGATGGCGGAGGACGGAGACGACCGATTACGGTTCTACTGCCATCTCGACTGGCACGAACTTTTCGCGCCGCGATGTAAACACTGCAAAACCCCGATCCTTGGGGAGCATGTGGTAGCGTTAGGCGCGCACTGGCACTACGGGCACTTCTTCTGCGCGGAGTGCGGCGACCCGTTCGAACGGGGCGCGACGCACATCGAGAAGGACGGGTACGCGTGGTGCATCAACTGCCAGACGAAGCGGACGGAACGCCGGGCGCCTAAGTGTAAGGGCTGTCGCACGGCGGTCATCGGCCAGTACGTCCGGGCACTCGGCGGCGAGTGGCACGAGGAATGCTTCCGCTGCGCGACGTGCGGGGGCGGCTTCGACGACGGCCAGATCTTCCCCATGAGAGACCGCGGCGACTTGGTGGTGCTGTGCACCGCCTGCCGCTCCGCCGAACTCAAGATGTGATGATGAATTTTTACGAGTTTTATGATGGACGGGTTTGACGAGCTAAATCGAGAGTGCAAGACCCGCGGGGGTTTTTCAGAACATATCGGTGTTTGCTGCTTTTTCGCTTTTGCTTTTGCGGTCCATGGTTTAGGTTGTCAGGACAAGTAATGCTTCGGGGCGAGAATGAATCGGGTTTTTTGCTTTTTTGCTTTTTGAGTCGTTGGTGGCGTTGTGTGTGTGTGTTTTTATTTGATTTCTTGTTCGGAGTTTGGCAGACACGCAAAGCAGAGCAAAGTGAAAACAGGCAGGCAAGGCAAGCATGGCAGACAGCAAACAGTTCAGTTCGGAATACAGAGATTTGCATGGTTTGATGATTCGATTTACTATCTACTGCCTAGATGTGTATTTTGTGTACTGTGCTATGTTTTGCTTTGATGTGGTGTGATATGTTCTAGGTTATTCTTGAGGTTTTCAGCTGTGCTGTATTTTAGGCATCCATCGGTCTCCGCATCTCCTATTTTTGCCTCTATCGCCTATTTCCGAGATACGTTAGATCTATCGAGTACATCCATAGTAGTGATTGCATATTTGTTGCCCCCGCGTACACACTAGATATTTTGTGTTGGTATCACCTATATCAACTGTAGAGATGTGGTTTACATGTAATGAGGCAAAAAGCATCTTAGATGATACGACGCGTAGTAGACGTGGAATTGCAGTGACTTGGCCTGTCTCACCTTAGGAGGCTGGAAATTTGTCTGCGAGGTCTGACGAACAGGTGGTAACGGAGGACAACTTCAGGAACGATTCATGAATGATTTGGTGGGTAGCACGAGAAACAATGATGTGTAGAATAATAGCCATATGGCGGCAATGACGAAGGCAGCTTCTCGTTCGAGATTTAGCCGCTGATTCTCAATTGATGGGAAGAAATTACTTCTGAAAGATTTGCAAAAGCAGGAATCTAGATGACAGATGCTCCTTAACCCTTACCTAGAGGGGTAGGGAGAGTGGCGACGAGGGTCTATGAATGACCATTTTTAGGTTCCGAGACGATAAGAGAGAGATCAATCATCAGGGACCCTTGTTGCTTTCTACCGTCATCCGCTCGAGGTATATCACGAACCCCTACTCCATTCCCCGAAGTCCTTAATCCATGTATGATTCAATGTCATTTTGTTGACACTGATTCTGCTAACTCTGATGAGGTTGATAGTGTTAACGGCGGCACGCGCCACCAACCTGCTCCTGGTGAACTTCTAGGGTATCACCGTCTGCCATCTCCAGCTATGAGATGATAATTATCATGATTAGCAACTGTTAAGGTCTAATGGAAGTGCTGGAATGCTTCAATGGTGCGACATAGAGTATATATTGAAGTTGAATAATAAACTTACGGAGTCGGGTGTATCACTCTTCTGCACTCGCTGTCCCTCGAATAAGAAACGGACAGCTTCGACACTCTTGCCTTGGCGCTCACAGAAGGCTGTCATCAACTTCTCGAGCTTGGTAGATCTCTTGATCTTGAAGAAGACCTCGTTGTTGTTGTCGGTCACCTTGATGTTCAGGTGTTCGCTGCCGCCGGCAGGGGCGTCAGAGCGCTCAGCCGCAGGGCTTCCGCTATCGTTTTCTCCGGACATCTTGGGTATGGGGGTTATTCCGTGCAGGCGTTGGGAATGTTATAGGGTTTCTATGCGGTGGTATAGCCTTGATGAAGAGCTTTATTTGCTGCCTATATGTTGGGATCGCCGAAGGGGGCGTCGATTGTTAGTTGTGGGTTTGTAGGCGTGTTGGAAGAGGTGGAAGTTGGTAACTCTAATGGCGTGAATTGCACAGCGGTGGAATGGAAAGACTCACAACTCAAAGTAGACAAGGTGTGGAAATCGCTTAAGAACTAGAGAAGCCTTTGAGGATATTGAGGTATGAAGAACTGAATATATTCAGCTCGGGTATCTGGGAGTAATTCGGGGGTGTGGGAAGAAAATGATGGCAAAATGTAGTTTAGAAGAAGAGAATTAAAAAAGTGAAGCGATTGCGGTGGTGAAGTTTAGAATTAATCAACCGCGAAGGCTACGGCCTACGTGAGGCGCCCTTCAAAGTGGGAAACAGCGACCGCAACCACGCTAGATGCGGGGCAGGTACTTTTACACCAGCAAATACTTCTAAGGTTCCTGCGGGTCATACTTTACTTGCCTTATCCGTGTACATCCATGTTTCTCTGGTAAGAGCCACGGTGCAACTCAACCCTAAGCAAAGACAGCTAAAGAATTACCTAATAATCCAAAACCTTTCCACGTTGTAGGTGCTTTACAAAATCCATTCTTTTCTATCAATCTATGGTTTTAGAGAGTCTATTCCATGTGTAAGAGGTGATATGTAGATTTGGGGTTTCCGAGCTAGAATGGCCATATTGTCCGCTATGAACGTCTTATACCTCTTATCTCCGGTTAGTACCAGGTCATATTGATAAACAGGTACCTGGTATTTTAGCCTAGACTCTCATACATATATGCATGTATACTATGCTAGTTGCATACCATCACACAGCTGACTTCTAGTTGCTGAAAGATAGAATGGCTAGGCGCCGTATCCTTTCGTATATTCCTGGGTACTCTCTATGATTAGCTAGTAACGTAGAAGAGGCTTATAAAGCTTAGCAGCCTAGAAGTGTTCTAAAAGCTAAAGACCGGAAAGTCCTAACCAGATTCAATGTTCCATACTATACTCTACCTACTTATTAATAGAATATATATGTAACTAACTAAATTATACATTGCAGGACTCTATGAAGTTAGTTGACATTTCATCGACGTCATATTTATTAGATCGATGGAAGGGGATCTCTTGGCCTTCCGAAAATTAAAACGTGCCGCTATTAATCCACTGAAGTGACTACCATTGAACTTTTGGCCTGTAGATATCAAATTGCCTTTCTATGTAAAAATTACTTATCAATTTTAAGGTTTACATAAAGAGACGATTGAACGCTCTATAAAACTAGAAAATGGTACGTTTCATTGAACATCATGAATAGCGTACTAAATAAAAGATGTCCTAAATTAATAAGAGTGTAGGGTTTGAAAGAAGATCTCGAGTCGAAACCTCCATGCCACCCTCGTGCTGTGAGTTATAACATTCCAAAAGGCGAATCTTTATGCACATGGGACTGACGGGACTAATATAAACCTCTTAAAAGTGTGCTATTCAAGGTAGACAGATCTGGTACCCGTTCTTTGCTTCGTCTAACATGAACAGATTGTCTAGCAAAGAATAATTACAACGAAGCAAAATGCTCACGTTTTATTGACGCTCTGTACGAATGTTGCGATGCATTCTATCGAAAGCATGGAGACAACGCAACGAGCGTTAGTTGTCCCAAAGCCAGCCTCCTTCGGTTGAAATTGAGGCAAAGGCAGGAAGAGCAGAACAGGTGAACGGCTATGGCTTTACGGGCGAGGGCGCATCGCGAACATTTAACGGCGGAAATATTTTATCTGTCACCCATCACAGTTTATTCTTGAGCAGTGTATATATCTGAAGGTACTTAGGTAGCATGTTCGACATCTCCTTATATGCGTCAACCTAGACAGGAAGCGAGGCAACATTTATGAAGAGTAGAAATCGTTCTAGGCGATCATTGAGCGCGCAAGAGGTCCTTGAAGGACCTGGATAAGCATTGAAAGCAATAGTTGGCTTATCCCGAGACTCTAATATGAATGCCGATGACATTATGAAGAGAAAAGAAGAAAAAAATAGAAAAAATTTTAGACAGAAATTCTTGCCTTTGTACTTCCCCACTGTGCCTACTGAGGCTGGTGTAATGAGGCTGGTGCTCTTTTTGATTGGCCTAATTTTAAGGTTAGGTCCGGGATCCAACATTGGGCAATCAGTCACCTAAGTTAGGTACGTACTTGCTCACCTGCCAACCTAATTCGATTCAGCAAGCGCTACAGACACGCCTTAACCGCGTCAAGATTCTTTTCTATGTTCAGAGCTTCCTAAGCTCCATTCTTTTTCTTAACAACACACCAATAGTACTACAATACCACAACACATCAAGCCCGTCGCAAATCATCACCTCCCTCGATAGATGATAATCTGTGACTACCTATTTGACTGCGATACCTGGCGACTTTGGAGGATGCTGGCTAGCAACCAGCTCCCCAACCAAAAATACTAATCGTATTCTAGATTACCTCCTACCTATATCCTCCCTACACGATGTCTCAAGGACCTCAGAATATGTACGGCCTGCAGTTTGGTGCACCGTCGCCACCTCTCGACGTGGATGAGCAAAGTACAACATCACCAATACCATCAATTGAATTTGAGGAGCCAATGGAGACTGACCATCCCGTTCCAACAGCATCGCCTTTCTATACCCAAGCCGAGAACGAGTTCGCAACAGATGCCGAGGCGTTCGCTAGAGACCTTGATTCACTCTCATTAGTGCGAAAATCACCAGCCGAGCAACGAGCGGAGATCTTTAAGCTGGTCGATTCCTACTATCATTACGCAACTAAGAAAGTTCATGCCATACGTAAATCGCAAGGAAAGGGAGCCAGCGCTGGCCAGAGTCACTCACACTATGCCTCCAGCCAAGATTCAATGGAACTAGACGATGCGGAAAACTCGCCGGAATCACCAGGTTCAGCAGAAACACTTAAGAGATGGGAGTTAGAAGCCCAAACTTGGGACCTGCTGCGTCGCCTCTTGCCCTTACGATACTCGAACAAGACCTCACTGAAACCGACGCGACATGATGTAACAAGATTTCAATCATCCTCCGAGCTGTGGGAAGATTTCTTGCAATCAGAGTCAACTGCGCAAGAGCGCAAGGCAGTTTTGGAATGCTTACAGACTAGCGCAGATGAATCGCGTACGGGTATCGATGAATTGGTACGGGATTATCAGCAGCGAGCAGAGAGGGGTGATATTATCGCATATGGTTGGCTTCACACGCGATCTGCTATTAAGATGCAAAAGAACCTCAACGGTTGGTCCGGAGCTCTGGACCCTAATGCTCCTGACGTTGTCCAAAAACTCCGTAACGGACCGAACCCCCTAGTCACCCAACTTGACCCTGATGTGACAACAAGGCAGAGTCGGAAACTTCAGCCGCAAGACGAATATTTCGAACGAGCCATTTGGGTTGGGTGCTACGAACTGCTGCGACGAGGACGAAGCATCGCCGAGATTCGAGACTGGTGCGTCGAGAGAACCGAGGTCTGGAGAGCAGTCAGCATGTCAGCTATGCCCTTGTCCAAGGAAGAAAGTGATGTTCGCTTTGGTTGTGATCCGCTCTCCATACTTCTCTGGAGGCGCACTTGTTTCGCCCTAGCACGACAGGGCGGTACCGACGACTTTGAGCGTGCTGTCTATGGAATCCTATCGGGCGATATTCAAAGTGTCGAGAAAATCTGTGAAGATTGGGACGATTTTGTCTATGCGCACTACAATGCCTTGTTACGAACACAATTTGACGCTTACTTGATGAAACGATCTCCGGCAGATGCAACCGCCGCCATTACCCAAAGCTTTCCCGCCGCCTTCAACGCTGTTCAATTCCATGGTGATGCTGCTTCAGTCGGAGAACGTCTTGTGAAATCCTTAGAGACGAACAATAAGACTTCTAAAGAGGCAAGAACGCCCGTGAAGACTCTCCAGGCGGCTATTCTTTCGAATAATTTAGATCAGTACACCTATGAACTCGGTCTTGCGCTTTCCAAGTTAGCAAACAAGGGGAGCGCATCGGCATTAATACCACGTTTTAATTCCGATGATCAAGATATAGACGAGACCAAATTTGTCCAACCGGCGGATCACAGCAGTCTGCGCGTCCTGGTCCACGTGTATCTGATCTTGTCAAATCTGGAGCAATTAGAGGGTGGTCTGCATGCGGAGCTTTCCGAACGTCACAAAGTACAGGAAAATGTTCTCTCTGCGTATGTGAGTACTCTAAGGCTAACGGGCTTGACGGACATAATGCCTCTATACTGTAGTCACATACAAGGAGACAGGGCTTTCTTCACGCTCAGCCGGAATGTTACTAACGTAACTGATCAACCGGAGCGGGAGGTTTTCTTAAGACTTATGGAAAAGCTTGGTATGGATATTGCCGAATTCGTGCAATTCCAACCTCGATCCCTTCTTCAGCAGCATCCCCTACCGGCAGAGCGCCCGCCACCGTTTGGCAGGTTCACCGTGTTCTCCAATGATCCACCTACGCTCAAGTATGGACGTCCTCTGAAGCCAGATTTCCTGGGAGAACCTCCGGAGAACCTCAACGATGTAGACGAACATCTCATACAATCCTTAGAATGGTTCCTTCTTGTTGATGGACTTTGGCACGAATTTTTCCATTACGGTACTGCCATCTACAAACGCTTTCTCAGTAAGTTGTCATATTGCCTACAAGAATATGTTTATCCAATACTAATATTATACCAGTGCAATTCAATCTCCATGCAGCACGTGCCTTGGCTGAGCGAGTTCGCTGTGCCGAAGTTTTCAAGAGGAAGTTTGATATTGTGTATTCAGATGATGAAGATGTTTCGTGGTTTGAGGAGGTCCGAGCAAGTGCTGCGGCCGGCTTGTTCGAAGAACACGGTATGGGTTCGGAGGAAATTGCGGCAGCGCAAAACTATTTCGAGATGGAATGTATGACCAGAGCTCTGGATTTGATGGAGACCGTTGCTTCAAGTCAATTACTGGTCCAAGAGCAAGTCACCACCCACGCAGCCCATCAGCATGGCACGCAGCTAACCTCCCTATGTAGTCCAGCGGAGAGAGTGGGCAGGGACTTCTGGTCTCATATAGGCCGCGAAGTGAAGACCATCAAGACTCTCATGCCTCCAATACTACACAACTGGCTCACAGAGAGTATCGAAGGTAAGCCACGACGACTTGACTGCGTGGGTAATAATTGTTGCTTACTAGTTGGATTAGAAGACGAAGACTTCGCGTACCTTCGAGATGCATATATTCCGGAGACGGTCATAGGCTACGTGAGCGTGCTGCATTTTGCAGGGACGATGCTAACCCGAGATAACCTGCTGGAATGCATGGACCTTGCTTCAGTGATCGCGAAGAAGGATGCGGACGTGCAGGCAGTAATAATGAAGGCTGGCCGAATGAAGGAGCTCGTGGAGGGTTTTGCAAATTGCAGCAAGGCACTTGCAATAAGCAGCAGCGAGAAGAAGGGGGCCAGCGGAATCAACAGTAAGAGAATGCTGCGCGAACACGGATGGACACGGGAGCTGTGGTCGGTTAAGAAGTGATATGACATGAACATCAATGGTTCTATTCTGCCCATGCATTTCAGGGGGGCTATGGCTGAAGGGCGTTGGTTGGCTTCTCAGATGTTAATGATGACTATCAAAAGTAAGGGCGTTCCTTGGGGTACGCTCAATGCCCGTAGTGCGCAGCACGGTGAACCTGAATACAAATCAGTGTGTAATTTTATAATCCTCTGCGTTTCAAAGTGATGCTTGTGAATGTATGTAATTCTATCCATTACTTTGAATGTCGCCTACATACTAATAAGCTATAATTTATAGTAATTTATGGGTTGGTGATGATGTCCATTATGAGGAAGGTTAGCTACCCCTGACTATTAGGTACCTACCCGGCCACCATTACGTAGATGCGACCGGGCGATAAGATAAGCGAGCGGCGGTCTTGGTATCTTGGACCTCTTGATTCAACAACTTGGAAGTTTAAACATATTTCACTTTGTCAACATCACATTCGCCAACGCAAGCGCAGTCTTGCTGAAATACCGAAAATACCATTACACCTACATACAATCCTAGGTGTGACTTTACTACAAGATATAGCGAAGGGGAAATGTACACACCAACTCCCCCACCTCCGGTACCTCCGCCGAAACCCAGCAGCCACGAAGCTAGCCGCCTAGGAACACCCTCCGCCTCCAACTCTCCTCGCCCCCCGCCGCCGATTCCAGACGACACTTTAGCGAGGGATTCACAGGGAAAGGGCAAGTCGTCAGCCTCTATAGATGCGTCGGGTCTGATCCCGGCCCCGATTGCGGGCGGCGAGCACGAGAGCATACCGGATCCGGGCGACCAATGGCTGCCCAAGATTCTCGAGGATAAATCGTACGTCTCTATCTACTATCATATACATATACATCTTCACATCTACTCCATCTTCACGCATGTATATATATCATATACCCCTTACTAATCCTTCCCCCCACAGGAAACAAGACCTAGCAGACATCCTCTCCTCCCCACCAACCCTCGACGCACTAACCCACGCACCGACCTCCGCACACCCATCCCTCATCCAAACCCGCGACGCCCTCCTCTCCGCGCTCGCCGAAAACGTCGGCCTCGCAACACACCTCACAGACCTCGAAGCCCGCCTCGCGGCCCAGCGCGCCCAGGCCCAAGCCCAACTCCTCAGCACACACGCGCTCGAACGCCAGTGGCGCGCCAAACAGGCCGAGATGGACGCCGCGCTGGCGCCGTTCGCTCCGGGCGCGTTGTATGCCCGGTTAGGACAGAGTTTGGGGGAGCAGGAGGCTGTGTGTCGGGCGCTTGAGGAGAGTTTTTTGGAGGGAGGGGGAGGGGGGGATAGGGGTGGGGTGGAGGGGGAGTTGGCTTCGGAGCGGGAGGTGCTGGACTGGGTGAGACGGTATAGGGATGCGAAGAAGGTGCTGTATTTGAGGCAGGAGAGAAGGGAGCGCTGGAATGAACATCGGGTTGGGGGGTGGCGGTGATTTCGCCTGGGTGGAAGAGAGAATATGGTTACGTCCTTACGCTGGATGGATATTTGGGCCCTGTGGTTGCCGATCAATGAGGTGCGCCAAGGTTATAGCTGTCGATGATGGCGATACACATATCTGCCTTTGAAGTAGGCAGACCGCGTGTCACGAGGGATCATGAGACGATACCATTCCTTCGATTATCACGCCGTCGATCGGGTTTTGGGTGGACAACGAGGCCAAGATGTTGTGTATCTATACATGAATCCGTCCGCATCCTCACGCCTATCACAGAGGAATCGGGCCGGAGTCAAAATAGATGGTCGGACCCGGCTAGCTATCGAAGACTACGGGAAGCGGATTAGAAAGGATTGAGGCGCTTACGGGACCGATCAATGGCGATAGGCAGTTAGTAGGAAGGACAGGATTTTTCATGCGACCAACGTTTAGATCCTACTTAGTCGCAAGATACCACCAACACCAGGCTCTAGCTCAGGTCTCAGTTAGATCACATACTCTATCAAATCTAACCTAAACAAATATCTACTAGTTTCGCAACATATACTACAAGAGGCGTGGAACGGTACGTTACCAACGCTCCCTCACCGGCCGTGCTCCGGACGCGGCTTACAGATCCGGCATCGAACGTGGACGTGGGCGGGAGCGGTCAGGATTAGGCAGGAAGATAAACGGACGACGGCGACGAATCACAGCTGAACACAGGCGCGCGCACGAATTTTTCAGTTTCAAGTTTTTTTCATGGCCGCAATTGCGACGATTACGTTGAGGGAGGGGGGAAAGGGAACGGGGGGTGGTTGTGTGGCCCCCAAATCGGACCGAAGCCAGGCGGATACGGGTTACAGCATGTGACATCCACAACCTTTTCGAACGAAACAAACCGAGCAAGACATATACCTAGCTTGGTAATCTTAACATGCTACCTTTTTTTTTCTCGTGACCCCGCGATTGGGTCATTGAATTTTTTTCTTATTATTTTTTCCGTTATTCTTTTTGTACTATTTGCGGAGTTTCCGTGAACGGTTAAGGGCGGAACTTCCACGATGGGGGGAATTTTAAAAAACCGATGGAGCGTCTAGCTTGGGAGTAGCGCGGGTATGGACTCGAAACGAATCGAAGATGCCGGATAGAGACTCGGGTATTCCGTCGGTATGTATGGTTTTATCGCAGTTACGGCCACGATTGCGGTCACGATAGAAGGCCCTATCCGTCATACATGCGTGGGTCGTATTAATATCGAAGGCCTGATAAACTTAATACGATGTTTCTATACATACTATACGTTGTGCTTGCTTGCTTGTTTGCTGCCTACCTACATGCATGTCTGAGGTAAAATATTGTACAATGCGTTAGGGCGGCGTAGATATCTAAAGGATTCGCTATTCGTGTTTGTTCAAATATTGTGTATGCCCCTTGGATAGCCTTGCCTCTGTTTTTTCCTTACAGATATAATCTTTATTAAGGGGAAGCGATGCGGCTTCGATGCGGTTTGTTGGGATAACGACATATATCCTTCGCAGTGTCTTGTCATACGTCTGTCTTACTCAAATATCCTTACTCACTTCTTTTATTCTTCCTTTTTACTAGGATGGTCGATCATTAGATATCATAATAGGTAGGTTATACAGATCTTCTATATATCCTAGTAAGTGGTTCGTCATCGCACACGCAAGAGCGCGAGAACTAAGCGATTCTCTCTCTACTCTCTGGCGGTGACGGAATATGGGCGCCTTGTTGGCTAATATCGCCAACCCTTTCCTTTCACTCTTTCCCTGTTACCGAAGTTTGCTCAGCTTCCTCGCTCTACGCTATCATGATACCCCGACGTTTCTTCAGATAGACACGCCCACAATTTCTCGCGTGGCCGTTGCGGGTTTGCCCTTTTTAGCTACCGGCCGACGTTACCTTTCATTCCCCCAGCCGCCCCAGATACCGGGCCCCTTTTCCGAGGCCCTTTCCCTCCACTTATTTCGTTCCACTCTTGCTCCATATTCATTATACTCGGTCAGCTACATACTACTCTAGCACGCCTCTTCTCCACACTCCATACCTATCCCAGTTTTACCTCCGTTCCCCGGGTTCGACTCCCCGGGTTCATTACGTATGTAGCATGTCTTTTGTTTAAAATTTCCCCAATCTCCAGATTTCCACATCTGTACGCTATTTCTAGAACCCTGTCTAGGGCTTCGGGGGTCTGAGGCTTTTCTTTTCCCCGTCCTACCTCAGAAGTCCGAAGGGGCTCTTGGTCTTCATGTCTGGACTCCGTGGGCTCATCGGCAGCGCGAATAGCTCGTCTTCCGTCTCCTTGCTCTGGGTTGCGGGCGGCTCTGCAGCGACTTGCGTGTGGTTTCCACCGAGAACGGCGTCGAGGGATGCCACGCCGGCGACTGGATCCGCGCCTGTTCTCGGCGGCGTCACTTCGTCCCCTCTCTTGTTGGGCGGGGGAGGATGATCAGGACCCTGTAGATGTGGGTTTTGTTGCGAGAAGTGGGTACCTAGAAGCATACACGTACGAGGTGAGTATGGATGAGGCTGAGGGGTAAATACTTTCCCAAGCTGAACCGAACAAGCCAACCCAAATAATGGGGAACACAAACAAAGAAGCGGGAATATTACCTAAAGGATTTGCTAAATCCGACGGCGAAGTCGCCAACTTCAACCCCCTCAACTTCTCCCCCAACCTCCCTCCTATCGGTGATCTTGGGCTCGCGGGTGGTAGGGATGACACGGGGACCGCAGCGGCAGCGAGACTTGCTTCCTGAAGCCTTAGGTCGTCGAGGCCAAAGTGATCGATGATCCATAGCCGCTCCTGGACCGCCATCTCAAGACCCACGCTCTCGCTATTATCCTTGAGTTCGGCACGGATCTCATCCTGCAGCTGCGCCGCTCTTAGCCTCGCCCATACGGTATGCAGCACGCCCCTGCGGCCCGCGTCGCGTGACCCGACACCGAGGCCGGGCGCGAAAATCGCCGGCATCGACTTTGCGGTTAGCGCGCGACCGGAACCGGCATGCGAAATAGTGACGACGGGAGGCACCGCGACATCGGACGGAAGGAGGAAATAAACGCGCTGTCTACGTTGCTGGATCCCGGCTTCCACCTTCTCTTCGACACTTTCGTCCTCGTCCTCTACTTTCTCATTTACCTGGAACGTGGTCTTCTTGCCCTCCCACGTCACGACCCAACCGTCTTCGCCCGTCGGCTCCGGATCCCACTCTACCATCAAGATCTTAGACCCTTCGTTTCCGCGACCAGCCTCGAACTCGAAGCGCGCAAGAGCGTTGGGAGAGGCCGGCGATATCGGCGAGTCTATTACACCTGCCTCCGGCGGATGGCCGGTAGTGAAAGAGGAAGGAGCGCCTGGTTCGGTTATCCGGAGTGGGCCGGGACCGGACTCGCTCGGTGTGGATTCCATGGCCATCTGCGTATATATATATTTATATTGCGCCCGCTTTTTTCCTCGGTGTGGGTTACCTTGCGAGGCGAGTGAAGTTGCGTCTTGCGTATGAGGAACTACACAAGCTGCTACTATAGGCGCATGGGAAGCCAATGGAGATTGGCTGGATGGGATAGGGACAGGTTCGAGAAGGGGGGATGGGGTGAAGTGGCAACGACCGCGCGTTTGGCGCGAAGAGGATCAACGACGGGCCAATCCTTCCAGAACACGCGCCGCACGCACGCACGCAACATACACGCAGCCGCGCTGCGGGGGAGGCAGAAGCTGTTAAGCTGGAGCTGTCTCGGGAAGAATGTCAAGGGACGGCTGAATATGCTGGGTAAATCTCGAGTGGCAGCGGCCCCAGTAGCAACGTTAATGTATGCTCCTATTCTTGGCTACTGCCACTACGCCTCATACGAGGCAGACATCGGCAGTTAGAGGAGACCGGCGGGAGGGAGACCAAATAAGAATAATAATAATAAAAAGCTTTCGAGTTGCAGACGAAGAGCGAGGCGAAAGCTATGTTTGTCCGGGTTCGGCTTTAAGGCCTCAACTTTCAACGCGGGGCTAGTAATAAGTGGAAAAAAGGATGACAAAAGATAGGAGTCGAAGAAAAGAGCGGTTTAGATAATAGTTAATAATAGAGACGAGTATAAGTATAAGCTCCACCGACTCTTCCCGTCGCAATAACTGGATGGCTACCAAATTCGGCAAACTAGAGACCTAACCTAACCTTACTGGTGTAGTCGTGTTATAAAAGAATGGCTACTGTATTTCACGCATAGGCGGAGAGGTGAGGAGCAGGATCAGGCGGGGAGAGCTGGAAGAGGAACGAGATGGAAGGAGAGAGATCGGATGGTTCTTTTTTTCCCAAGTGACGACTCTCATGGCAGAAAAGGGAATGCTCGACGTCTTGGCGGCGTTGATGATGGTACGTGACAGGGACACGCATAGTCAGCCGAACTCCTAACAGCATTCGACGTTTTGGCCGTCGTTTTGGAGTTCGAACCATGTTGAACCATGTAGCTCATAAGTACCCTCTCAATAAGGGACGTCAGTGACGGCGGGGGGGCCAGGAACGCCACCAGTGAGAAAATGAAGAGGGACAACCAGACAGCCCAGACAGCCCACGGCATACATGTGGTTTGCTAAAAATAGAAACACACACACACAAGCACGCAGCACGCCAAACCGTTGGTTCGGGGCTAGTCGGTCGGTCGATCTCTGGCTAAGGAGAAATCGGAAATTGGGGAAAAGCCTTTTTAGGTGCGAAGAAAGCTGCTCAGTGCCCATTCAGCCATTGCATCGAGGCAGTGAGGGAGCCCAGTCTGTTCTGTCAGTTCTGGCATAGTAATTGGAAACCTATGAGGGATTCCATTCGTCCACCAATAATGCCCATGTTCCTTTTTCATAACCAACTTCCTAATTGGTATAGTAGGTGAAGCTGAGAATATGGGGCTCATCCTTGAAAATTCGTAGGGGCTTGGCTCCCCCGTCTTCTTAAAAGGAAGCTAGAGAAGCTTAGAACAATTCCAGGCCGTCCTGATGGCCTTACGCGCACGCGTTCCCCATATCCGGTGTGTAGGGACGCTGTACTGGCTGTACTAGGTATTCCGACCGTACCCATTCTGAGTCAGCGAGCGCCGCCAACTTCATGATAAGGCTTATTTCAAGCATCACTGCACCTGACATTTGCTTTCTCTCTCTAATGCGCCGTTTCTTATTCGTGGCCGTCTCCGATCAGGTGTAGCACGAAACAAGTTCGGAATATGCATTGCACCTCTGAGGGGTACAGTTGCACCACCGCCTCTTAAAAAAGGAGGCCGACCGATAAACCGAACAGGTCAAGCTGGAATTGGGTGATAAAAAACAAGAATATTCACCTACCATGAGAAAAATAACTAGAAAATTTGGTGAAGCGAGGGATAGTCGCCGTCTCACTTGACGATTTTTTCAACATGATACGATTTGTAGGTTACCTTGCGTCTTGCGTCATGGATGAATCGTCCTGCAGTATCTATCGTCTCTTTTGGAGATTGGCTTGGGTGGTTTCATCTTGATCTCAAGCCAAGTTCATCGCTGGGGTTCTTATCGCTTTGTCCTGACTGGCGAGACAGATAGGCAGCATACGCAGGGAGACTTGGCTCGACGAGCGGCAATGTCCCTAATATATTAAAGCACCTTTTCAGGGTCTTTTCAGGGTAGGTCGCTTGCAAGAGACATCCGACCGAGCTCTTGAGAAGCCGGGCCTAGGCTGAGGGGTTACGATAGAAACAGAAAACTACACTTTCATGTAAGTGGTGCTCAAACGTTGAACTCGAGTCTCGGGAGAGAAAGCCCGCGTTAAGTAGACGATAGGCAGTAGATGTCATAGCTGAGAACAAGGCTTTGCCTACAGCAATCCCTTAATAATACCTTCCGTTTCGTTGAGCTCGTGTCCCGCATGGATATCGTCAGTCAAAACTTGGTCACCGCTGCAGGGCAACTGGTCTTAGGTCGGGGCTAGATCAGAGCCAACTCCGATGACGTTTTCCCCAGGGCCCTTTCTGTAGCATTCGGCAGCTCGCCATACATACTCGGCTTGGGCTAGACTGAAGAAGTAGGCCCTCCGGGCAGTGTGACCTCTTCAGTGGAAACACACCTGCCGAATGAGCTTCTTTTCGACCAGCCAAGCCATTACAGCGGCATCATCAGTCGGGAAAGGCTGAGACGACGAGCTACCACCAGACCTTGGTCATATTCAAGGAGCCTACCAAATTGTGTTAGAATATAGTAACGTGAATGCTTTAGAAGCTGATGAATCAGCCTTAATTTATGGGACGATGTTCGCAGTCTAGGCCACAAGTAGCATGCTTCGTTCTCCAAATTCAAGGTTTTTTTCTTCTTCTTTTCTTTCATTTTCTTTTGTTACGAAGACCACGTTGCACTCCGACAACACAATCATATACGTGATCCTCTAAGCCGACTCGCTTCTTATGGCCGAGGACAGCTAAGTGAATTTGAGCTGTCGCTACTTGGTCCTACTTGAGGTCCTAGCCTCTACGCTGTAATCCTAGGAATATATCCACGGTGACGTTGTACTGGTGAATACATGACTCAGATTCATAAAAGCCCGTTCAAAGTTTCCAATACGAAGATATCACCATGGTCATGTTAAAACATGCTTTTCTCTAGCCTTGAGATAGCAGGTGGTAGGCTTAAAAATTGAGTGTCGTGAGTGTGTATAGCTAGATGGCATCGAAGAAAAGGCTGCATTTGAGGATGGATAATGGAGCAGCTAGCCAATGAGGAGGAAATTACGTCGGGTACTGGGAGTACTGAAAAACGACCGTAGTAAGGCCGCCGATCCACATGGGCGGTCCCTTTCTTGCTGAACATGAGAGGACGGCCCCGGCGGCTCTATCGCGGGGAATTCCTAAGCCCTTGTTTCTAACGGGCCACGATCACGGCACGTTTGTATTGTATTGAATTGCAGGTAGGGAAGGCGTTCTTTCTATCATTGACAACTGCCAATGAACAAATGACAGGCAATGAAAAGCAATGATACCGTTCGATCACCGCTTGGTATTTTAGGACTTCTCGAGTCAGTGCGAAAGCTCATCGCTCACACCGATGACCGGTCATATTTTGTTTGGCTGTAGACCGTAAACGACGCCAGATGGAGGAGATTATGTATGCCGGATAAAATGAAGTGCTGACAGGAACGGCCTTGGGCGCTGCGGGAGTGATTACGCCGAGACGCATGTAATAATTAAATACATATGCGGTAGGCTCGTGTATGTATGACCACTGACCACTGACCATCGAAGTCATTGTATTGCCAGTCTGCCAGTGTCATGATCTGTGGTTCTTCTGGCTGTCTGGTTCTCGATTTTCATGAATGAAACTCGACGACTCAGATTGAGAGGTCATGTGCAATGTCTCGCAGAGAAGAGATTGCAAAAAAAGGGGCTCGAACCCATTGGGAAAAAGTGTGGTTTTGCTGTCTCGCCGTCTAGGTGGCATGTTACACTGCAAGACCTAAATGAGAAAAAGCAACCCCAGAAGTGCCGAAATCGAATGCAGATCCTTCCTAAAGGGTCATCTGGATCACTGGCGCTGGTGAATCGTGATGAAAGACATCTCTCCCCGGACTGCTTGTTTTATGTAGCCTGTAGTCTGTAGCCAGGTAGTCGCCAAGAGCTGTACTAATATGTATATGATGAGAAAGAGAGCCCTACAATCTGTGCATGAGCTGTGTGAGTGATGCGAGTGATGTGAGTGAGATTGACGCGATCGTCAGTCGCTATTGAAGCCATGCTCCAACAGCTAGCTCCAACATCCTCATCCTCATCCTCACCCTCTTCGGTCTGTCAATCTGTATGTAGGTAACGTAGACAGAGCAGAGTTCAGACACTCGGTCAAATACCGCAGATGCCAAGCGTGTCACGAACCGTGTCGATGAGATAGATCACAGATTCATAGATCCGTAGGTTATGGTAACCAAGTTTACAAGCATCCACGATCTTCGAAAACCTTGAACACAAAGAAAAGAGTCGGTGCTACTCTCGGCACTGGCCGCAGTGGTTGCTCGGATATTCAGCGAGACAGGATCGGAAAACTACGAGGCTCCGCGAAGTAACTAGGTATTTTTTTCTTCTTTCAATATGCAAGCTATAACCGAGCTGGTAATAGGCTAAATTGGGAGCATCGTTTCGTGCTGCTTCATTAGATAGAGTAGACTCAACCACCCAATCCAATCGTGAGATCAGACTAGACACGGGTTGAAAAGTAACGTATGAACCTGATGATTAATGTGGTGATAATTCTTAACTAACGGGACCGAAAAGAAACGGACGTGAAGCTAGCGACGGAGAAAAGTTAGGTGAGATATCACGGAGAGAGGAGAGCTTTGATGTTTTGGTAAAAGGCCGAGCGAACGAGCGAGGCTACTATAGCAGAAAAGCATTTGCGGACGACCGATATATCTATGGGACTATCGCGGGCCGATAGGTGATAGGTGGTTTTGTCCTGATGGTAGTCGGATGGCCCAGACTGGTCAGGACTGATGATACAATACGAATGCCGTATGAGGAAGGATATCGGTCATAACCGCACGATGGAACGGTCACGGAATCTGACCGAACTGACTTCATCAAGGTCATAACGTGGTAATAACCGATCTTAAGGTTCGGTTCGCCTTTTTATTAGCAATAAATAAGCTGATGCTGGGGTTGAATTTAATATTGATAATAATAGTGCTTGGGTAGAAGAAGTATAGGTATAGTCATTAGGTCGATTATCCCTATCACAACCTCGACCTTGAACGAAAATGTGATTGTATCCACATGTTGAGATAAGTAGATACTGTATGTAAGTAGATGACGATTCAGTCAAATTGGGATCCTGATAACGACATCGACGAATGGTGTGGATGGATGGTGAGGATGGTGAGCGATGGAGATCGTGAGAATTAGGATTGATGTTCGATGTTTCTAAAACAACTAAACCGCTAAACATTAAGGTACCTACCTGGACCATGTGCTCGGGGCTATCGGGCGCTCCTTCGCAGCTTCGTCATTTTTTCCCTAGTGGTAAAGTTCAAGCACGATAAGATTTCGCATAGCGGGATGGATTGATCCAATGGATATCACTCGCTGGCGATAGGTCGGCAGCACTCCACTATTTGGCCGGTCAAATCGCCGTAAGCAAAGAAAGGACGCCCCCTCGGGCACCCTATTTTATAGCTCATGCCACCATAACACCGAATGTTTAGTGGATTAGTGCCACCCACGCCTGCCACGCCCCGACCCAGCACACCCCTAGCACACCCCCATGGGCTACTTCCTGGCACTTCCTGGCCCTTCCTGGCTCTTTCTCAAGTAACAACAGCGTTTCTCCACACGCACTTCGCGCCGTACATGCTGTACATGCTGTACATGTACTAAATTCTCCCGCTGTTTTTCCCTTGGACCACTCCTGGATCCACATCGACCACATTGTCCACATTACAATCCACTCTCATCCACTCACTCATCCACATTCTAATCCACTCCCGTGCCCTCCCCGTCCACTCCCGTCCTAACCAATTCTTTCCCTTACCCCCAATGACCCAAGTTCCTAATACCTACCTAGTAGTTCCAAGACCCAAAGAACCCAAACCACCCAAGATACTTGCGAGCCGATTCCCACGATTCCCACTTCGTTCTCGGCCTCATTTTTCCCACACTCCTCAAACCTTATCCACTTTCACTCTATTTTCTGTGCTGAGCTGGTGAATCTGCTTGATCCCTATGGGCCGAGAGACTTCTTAGTATCCGGCCGTTTGGTGTCTGTCCTATCTTGCCTCTTCTGTCAACGTTGCCCTTCATTTCCGCTCAACACCTTTTTTTCCCACACGACACAAACGACACACTATCTCTACCTTCCCTCCCGGATCTTGGCTTCGGAGAACCATTGCGCCTCGGATCTTGGACCCCTAATACTAGACAGCATTCTCTAACATTCCGAACACGCTTTTCTTACTTGCGCCGCCGCGATAATTTCCACGTTGCCGTCGAATATCGATTGCGTGTCTGGGACATTACCAATCCTCAGGGTCTGCGACATCCGCCCTAATTTCAGCAACCACGTCGGCCCCGACGAGACTTGACATTCCAATTCTACGCCTACGGCCGAGACTTGCACCAACCAGAGTCAGGTGTAAGAGAGAAGGGAGGCAAGGAGCGCTGTGGTTATCGTACTACGTCTGTGCATCTGACGTCGCTCGCTTCTCATCGCATTGTTGTGGCTGTCATTCGTCGCTCTTTCGATCTTCGCCCTTCACCCTCGATTCAACCTTCAATCCACAACCCGAAAAAAACCATTAGGTCGAATCGTACCTTAAACGGTTTCTGCTATTGACGATTTAATCCGACGAATATCTTCAATGTCTCAACATGTGTGATTTGCGACCGATCACTTTCGATACTACCGATTTCGTTGCTGTCGCCTTTTCTGTCCGATAGAGGACAAGCGTGCGTTACAGGCACTGCCTGTCCTCCCTTTCGATACAGGCGTGTCCGTTCGACCACCTGACGAAACCCAATGATGGATCCTCCACACATTACTGAATTCGCCTCACAGCGATATTTCGAGAAACTTAGGCAGCTAAGCGAGTCAAAAGAACAGCCTCAAGATGCTGTTGCACACTCGCACGATGGTCCTATTGTGGCCGAATCGTCCACCTTTATATTACCCATTGGCAAGGCAAAGTCAATTGATCAAACTTCCCACGATTTCCAGAAAACAGAGAAGCGTCGCGCGAATTTCAGCTTCAGGACGATATTACCGACCCGCAGTTCCGTCGATCACGATACTCGGAGATTGTCCGTTGAGTCTACAAAGAGGAGGAGCACGCCTTTCGACCAATTATTCTTGGCATTACCCAACGAGCTGAAGATTCAGATTATCGCCTCCTTACCTTTATCTGATATCCTTAACCTTCGTCTAGCGTCGCGGTCGTGGCATGCGATGATCACGGTCAACGAACTCCCGATTGCGCGATATCACTTACAACATCACGTACCGGCCTATGCGAAACGATTATATCCGGCACCCGACCCGACTACCATACGGCTCCATTATCTTTGTGGGATATGGCACCGACTGCATGTTGCCTCCAAGCTCTCCTTTTTAATATGCGAGAGGGTAACGAAGGAAATATTTCTAAGAACTACTGAGGCTCAGCGTCTCGAATTCGAACCACAATACGAGCGGATGCGCCGCCGACTAATACCACTACTCTTCACGATATTTCATTTCTTCGAAACTTACCGGACATTACATATCGAATATATCAAAGAGCACGGACATGGCTTATCATACGAGCCTTATACTATCAACCCTATCGAAGCGAAGATCATGAGCATGTACGATGATCAGACATTATTACGCGTTCACCAGGTATTTCCCCTGGTTGTATCTTCTTTCTGTAGACGACTTCGGCCTCCCTCGTATGTTGGTCGACTAGAGCGTTCTTTGAGAGGTTACTTAAAGGATCGACCGCCTGACGAAGTTTACGTAACGGCTATGTGTGTTGGTGGGCTTCGACAAGTAGAACGATTTTGGGAGATTAAGGGATATAATTCAAGAAGAGGAGCCGTGGATTCGTGGTATAGTTCGGTTATGAAGGAGCCGCCACCTATGGAGCCGGCGACAAAAACGCGACGTGGATTTATGGGGATTAGCCGGAAAAAGTCGAATGCTGGCGAAGAACAATTCACGAAATTTGGAGAGGCGCATGGGGGCGGTCGTGGACGGCAAGGGTCGGAGACGGGTCGAAGGGGTAGCGACGTATCGATGGTTAATGCGTGGGAAAGTTTGGTGTTCCATAGCAGCCTAGGCGAAGGCATGCCGATGGGAGAACTATCACGAGAACAACTTAAGATACTACTGCCCGATCTACCGACGTTGCAACAATTGTGGCTCCCGACGGCTGAGGCCCTTATACTCGACCGAGGGATTGTCGAGCGGCCCCAGGACATCAAGCGCAACGCGCAGGTTATGCTGGAGTTAATTCGTGAAGACGGTGCCGCTGAAGAGGACGAATGGTGGTACGGGCGGGCAGCGCCAGACTCTGTCCGACCACCCCTCGAAGCTATCGAGGAAGATCCTATCGAATAATCATATCTATCCTACTATTTATACCTACGAGGAGGCGGTTGAATTTAGTCGATTGATACCATGCATGGGCGTATTAGAAGATATCCGCGGGTGGGCTTAGCCATTGTCTAGCCATGTCATATCATATCCCATATATCATGAGCATTTGCAAGGCGTTTATACAAGGGGCGGAAATTTTTACCATTTACCATTTATCGTCAATTCGTTATCTTTTTTTTCTATTCGGGGATAGGACCATTATTTTTCTCATCCCTCTTCATGGTTAGGAAGGGGAAAGGGAAAGAGGAGCTAGGGCGAAATTATAGGAGTTGGTACACATTCAAGAAAGCCTCTTTACCTTTTTATTTTCATCTTTAGTCTGGCTTTTTGTTGCCAGACACGGGGGAAGATATATTATACTACCTACTCGTACCTACCAACTCAAGTCGGTGGACTATTCTCTTTTTTTATGTCGTTGCCATTTACATCTGTCGTCATAGGTTATTAACCGACACGGGGGCATAACTCCATTACCTCATTTTCTTTTATGTTTCGCAAGGCATCTGCTGTTGATCATACAAGCTTCACAGCCTTCCCCCCATATAAGGAGAAAGGGAAAAGCGATAGCGGGCTCTTGTTTATTGGGGAAAGGACGAGACGAGAAAGGGTGACAGAGGGTCCTTCGGTCGGTTGGTTCATGCAAGTCACAAGTCGCATTTACAGCGCTCTTCATGAAATGGGAGGAGAGTAAAGAGGAACCAAGCGAGTCAAAGTAGATATATATCCCATATATCAATCAAATGATCTCGGGCCTATCCCGTCGTTCCATCTAATCCCGTAAATTCAAACGTCCTTTACCTTTCCCTCTTTACTCCCACCGATGATCCATTCCATCCCTTCGTCGTAATCCAACCCTGCTCCCTCGCCTTCGCTCGTATGGAGTTGTAAATCAGATGATAGCCAGGGAGATCAAACGGTCGATAAGTAAAAGCAATAGAGGTGAACCCAGCGACACAAAATGGTATATTGAGACAAACAAGCAAACAAACAAAAGCAAAAAAAGGACGATCCCGTAAGCTCGCAAGACCGGCTCCTAGCTCTTCCCTATATAAAAAGAGTTGTTTTGTTGGACCCGGGAGAAGTAGAGTAATAAGCATCTGCTATAGATAGACAGTTAAATCCCTCCCACGCTCCCTCTTCCCTAGACCCATAGACCGTCGAAGACAAATAGAGCTTGCCCGTGTGTACCATTCATTACGAGGAAGGAAGAAGGATATGAAGTTGACGAAACAAAAACAAAGACGCAAAACCCTTCCTCGCTATCCTTTCCCGTTCCCGTTCCTATACTTTACTTTCCATATATCCTTGTGAACATTCCATCATGAACCATGCTTTCGAAAGAAACGAGAAAAATAAGAGAGGAGAAAAACCAATTAGGTCGCTGTCGCGACCCTGAAAAAAATCCATGAATTCAAACGCCACTTTATATTTTTTTCGTCCCTTGCCTATAAACGCCACATTCCGTCGTATATCATGTGCAAATTTGAACCCCTTCCCTCCTAGCGCTTCCTCACCCTCCCAGATATCATGACATGAGTCAGTTCATGATGGCCACCTATTCTGGGTGGTACGACCGACATTTGAGGATAAGTAGCTATTACTCATCCCTGTGGTTGAAGAGTAGAGGGATGCTGCGCTTGAGGCTGTTGTTCGTTGCTGTGGCGGCACGCCGCCGCCGCCTCCGCTTCCGAGGCCGTATGAGCCAGTGCCGAGTCCAAGCCCACCGTGATTACTACTAGAATCCAAGCCTTGCATATCAAACAGGCCCGACTCTGTGAAGGGCGTGAAGGCTGACGACATTGTAGGGTGTGATGTGCTATGGGTAGTCGTTGGAGTCTGACGCGCGCCGAAATGGGGCGAGTGATTAGATACGCCATGACCCGTACTACTACTCGTGCGGTAGTTATTATCGAGAGGCGATGCCGAGGGCGTCCGACGGGGTGGGTACCCTGGGTTGTTATGAACCAACGATGGTGATCCTCTGTAATTAGTGTCCCCTTGCATCAAAGGCGAATTAGATTGTGCGCCAAACTGGGGGGAATTAGTTATGTGTTGTACAAGGCTGGTCCCAGGAGAACCGGTAGCCATATGTTGAGGTTGTCGTTGGTTCGTAGAATACGTGGGGGTCTGTGCGTTGTAAGATGAGCTGAGAGTCTGTGCTTGGGGGTAGTAACTCTGCGATGTCCTGGTCTGTTGATGTGACGTTAAAGTAGAAGGCATTTGAGGACCCTTTGAAGTCTGTGATGGAATAGGCGAGGCGGTCTGAGCGGTTTGTTGTTGCATCTGTTGTCGACTAGCCGTCGGTTGTCTAGGATTCTCTTGGCGGTTCTGGAGGGCAGTAAATCGCTCGTAATGAGCCTCTAACCCTTCTGCGGGAACCGGAGAGGCTGTATGTCCAATCGGTGCCGTAGCTTGGTGATGCTGCTGCTGTTTTTGGGAGCGATTGGCGTTTCCTTGCACTTGATCACCAAGATTCTGGTTTAATGCAGCTATACGTTCGTAATGGGCTTCGAGGCCATCGGCTTGTATATGTCCTTGAGATGAAGTTGCCACTTGACTAGTTTGGTGAGCTGGATCTAAGGTTGCTGTCGCAGAGTTCGCAGAGTTCTTAGTTCCCATGCTATTCGGGGTTGAGCGTTTGGATGTATGAAGCGAGCCCGCCTCCTGTGATTTCCGAGACCGCTTAGCTGACGGTGCTGCTGCACTACTAACAGGTGGTTGGATAGGCTGGCCCGCTGACGATTGAACTTGAGAAACCGATGTAGGAGTTGCTTGAGAGATAGTAGACGACCCTTGCTGAGATATTGGATGGCTCCCGCCAACGCTATTCGAGACTCCATCAGTCTGGGTCGGGGGGTTAGTAACGCTTGCGGGAGCAGGCTGGCGTTTGCGCTTCTTGCCGCTTATTGTCGACTCTTTTACCTGAGGAGTCGGCATCGGGACTTGAGTGCTGGACACACCAGATGATATTGGCCCTTGGGTTTGTTTGTCCTTCTGAGAAGCACTAGCATTAGTGATAGCGGGAGCAGTACTACTACTAGCAAATGAATGACTAATTCCAGCGGTATAACTCGGACGTTGACTATTCTGGTGGTTTAATAGATCAGGAGTCTGCTGTTGAGATGTAGTTGAATCCTGAGCTGTTGGCTCATTGGGAGCCTTTGGGCGATTCTTAGAGCCCTTAGGTCGTCCCGAGTTTGCCTTCTTCTTATTCAACTGCTCACCCAACATCGGAATTGGTACTGGCACTGGAGTCACCTTCGGTGGAATGGGAATTGCCGACACATGATCAGCCTGATGAGATACGCTTAAATTCGAAAGCGCAGATTCAGCTGACTGCCCTCCAGGTTGCGAACCGGTCATTTCCTTAGGTCTGTTTTTAGAACCCTTCGGCCGGCCACGCCGCTTCGTACTAGAATTAGGCGCAATTGTATTAGAATCGTTAATGGACTTGAACCCGCCGGTCGAGCCACCGGTGGCCGGAGTGTTGCCGAACTGTGCCGCATCGGGGACCCGTGGAGGTGTGCTCGGAGCATTCGCCAACGCCCTCTCGATTTCAACGAGGTCATCGTCCCCATTTAGTCCCATAACACTTTCATCCACATCCACCCAACTATCATCTTGGGGCTCTTGGGCTCGGTTTGACGTTCCCTTATTAATCTTCTTAATGCCCTTATCGCTTCGGGATTTGGTGGCTTTGCTACCTTTAGGCCGTCCCCTCGGTCGCCGCTGATTCATATACTGTGAGGACGGAATCGGCGCCCGCCTTCGAGGCTCGTCAAGATTAGGAAATATTTCAGCGATCCACCCAACAAACAGAGAGCCAGGGCCGTTTGCCTCGGCGCTTTCAGGGAATTTGCCATCAGTGGGAGGTGGAGCATCAGGTATACCACCAAAGAACGCCAATGCCTTGCATAACTGATCAACCACAAGAGCGGGAGCCAGAGTCCTCAGAAGCGTCAACAACCGGGCTTGTTCGGCCTTTGTTTCTGCCACCGTAAGGGGTTGGGTTAATGTCGGTCCAGCAGCGGCGGGAACTGCTGGTGCTGCCGCTGGTGCTGGCACTGGTACTGGCGTCGGTGTTGGTGCCGGCACTGATACCGGTGCTGGTGATGCTGCCGGTGCTGCAGAAGCCGGTGGTTCGGTAGATTTCCTAGGAGATGTGAATTGTTTTAATCCAGGCGGCCGTGGGTAGTTAGCCCTTCGTTGATGGGACACGTAGGTGTCAGTCTGAGCTAACTTAGCCTGCAGTGCAGTACTTTCACTCGTGCGCTTCGCAGCAGCATCGCGACCTTCGCTTGCGCGGTGGCTAGCAACATCCATATGCATAACGCTGAAATTTCCTTTCATTTGCTCGGTAACATCCTTTAGCTTGCTCGGAACGGGATTCCTCACTCGTCCATCTCGGGGGTATAATCTCAAATCATGATGCATAGATGCATCATGAGGTAAGGTAGAAGGTAGCAGGCCATTGGCGTTACCATTGGCGGTAGGGCCGGCTAGTGTTGGTGACGGTGCGGTCAGTCCCGGCGTGGGAGATTCGGAGAGTTGGTGGCCGCTAGTGTTCGAGTTTCTCGCAATGGAGGATGTATTGTTTGCCAAATTGGCCGATTGCTGGCCTGCAAGACCGAGTTAGCCGGGGAATCAGAAGTGTAGGATCTCGCAATCCCGTAAGGGTGGAGAGTAAGGAACGGCCTACCGGACGTGGTAGCCATTTGGATGGTGCAATGGCGACCATGACAGAGAGAGGATGTGCGGTCTAAGTCTGTCTCGTTCGCTAGGACTCGGAGAAAAGATTGGGACTTCACTCGGGTAGTTGAGTATGGACCAGTTGGCGGGATTCCATACTCATCAACCGCTGATTACGGAGGATTAGGTGGTAGGGGACTACCAGCGCGTCATTGCGAGGAGCTGATGCGACGCCACGGAGAGCCGAGGAATACGAAATCAATCAATGGGGTTGAATGCGCCGGGTAGATTGGATTCTCAGTAATATCGGGAATAGATAGTGGTTTATTTTTCGGAATTTCGAGGTAAGACTGAGATTGAAGTTGGACTAATAGAACTAGAAAGTTGGGGCGACGAATACGTTGCAGATTAAGTTTGGTATGGTCAGTGGTGATCTTCAGCCGGCGGCAGCAGACAAGGTGGACAAGGTCAGATAGGGCAAATCAAAGTCAAAAGTCGTCGATGGCGACAGGTGGTTGGGCTTCATAGGACTGGTTGACCGCTATATTCTGGTGTAACGGAGTATAGGACGATGTAAATTTTCAAGCAGTCGACAATAATGAGAGGAGAGATGGTTTCGAGAATGGGTTTTCCTTCGCTATTGAATGGTTCGGACAGTTCTCGTGCTCTTTCAGCGGCGGCTATTGGATTTACACGTTGACTCTTCAGGATTTGGGGTTGTACTTCTTCAGATATGGGATTGGTGATTTAGTGGATTCGTTGAATGTTTAGTGGAAATAGTGGAAATAGTGGATACCGAGTTCGCTAGGCAGGTCAGGCCAAAGCGGAGTAGTCGCGAAGAAGAGACTTGAGAGATGGCTGGTGCAAGCTGGTGTGCCTTCTGTTTCTGGTAGGGACGCAGAGAAATCAATAAACAGGATCGACCCTGAACTGCCTGAGTGGTCCGTGACCTGTGGCTTACGGCTCGTGACCCTGTCCCGCACTGCCGCACTAAAACCAGAATAGAACACCCGCTATCTACCTGTGGATGTCTCGTCTGGGCAATTTCACACACTATCTTATCATTTATACCTATCTGAATCTAGCACCTGGGCACCTATTTCAGCTGACGTCTCGCGAGAGTTCGACTTCGATATCGTTCCATTTTGCGTCCTCCTCCTATATTCTCTATACCGGTTGGTACATAATTGGCTGCCCCGGGTAACATTAAAGTAAGGAGTTGTAAATACTCCGTTTATTATAAGAGTCTAGATGCAACTTACATGCAAGTCGAATGGGGAACAGGCTGGGGTAGATGTATGCATCTATCTCGCCAAGTAGTTAGATGATTGGTTTCGAAGACGTCGAATTTGTGTAGTTGAAGATGACATTGATAAAGCTCTGAAAACACTTAGTTAGCTATCTTGATTAATAAAGCTTATATAGAGAGGGTCTATATATAGAAGAAGTAGTGAATGAAAGTTGTGGAATTATATGTTATATTAACTACCTCTCAACTTAACTAACGCTGACAGACCATATAGGAGAATAAGAGTTATGGACATGGGGTCATACTAGCCAATAGTACATATTCGATTGAGAATAGAGGATCTGATTAAAATATATGAATGTGTATGGTAATATAAGTTATTCATAAGAATAAGGTTATTAAGGTCGAAGCTGCTTCCTAATGCTGCTCCAGCAGTCCAGTTGTATGTGGTATTGAAACACCCCACTTAAAATTGAACTAAAGCCCTGGAGAGCGTTCGAAACACTGACGTTGACTTGTGCATTTGTACCTACAGTTGTACCTACAGCTCCAATCACACAACAGCCTACAGCCTCAACTACGCAGCTACCTATACTAAATCTAACAACCTACAACGACGACTTTGCTCTCCAGTATCCCTCTTCGTCGCCCGTATTTTTTCTTCTCTATTCCGGGTACCTGTACATCGTCGGTCGGTGTTATTCACATACATATTGTATCTTGGCGATTAGTTTAAATCCAAGACTTTGGTTTATTGAGCAATATTCCCCAACTTCGTCACCAGTAGCTCTCCCACCTCTCTAGCTTTGGCGATCACCCTATCCTAACTTCTACCAAGCAATACCTGTTATATTATTCAGCTGAGGTATAATCCGACTATTTATTACAGCTCTCAACCGCCGCAATGGCTCCGACTCCGGCGAAGTACGTTCTCCTATCGCTACCTCTTAGCACCTTCGACACAGGCGACAAGGAAGAAGCTCTCGAATCTGTCAAGGGAACTATTACATCCAAGAATGGGACTGTCGTGCCATTTCCCGTCCCCAACTTTAAGATAGGAACTCTAGACGCATTGGTTCAGCAAGCCGACGATTTGGCGAAACTCAATACTGGCTGTGAGGGGATAGTTACCAAGGTCGGCGACTCCTTGCGCTCGCTGTACGAAGGCAATGAAGAGAAGGCATCCGAGCAAAAGAACGTTAACGACAGTTCGTTGCCCCTATGACCCGCGTGATCAACATCGCATTGTGTTGACTAGCTTTTAGAGCCAACGGATCAGTATCTACGCACCTTTAGTTGGAACAAAGTTCGTTACAGGGCCGACAAACCTGTTGGTGAACTCATCGATATCCTGCAAAAGGTATGTTTCGCTTCTAGGTATAGTTTTCGCTTAGTATGACTATATGATATGCTAATATGGAAACTTTGGGCTGATAGGAATTGTCTACGATCGACGGTGATGTCAAGGGCAAGTTCAATCAATACAACCAAGTCAAGACAAATCTTGCTTCCCTACAAAGAAAACAAACGTAACCCGCCCCGAAATAGTTGCAATCCTGTCTGGATTCTACATCAAATACTGACATTATTTCCTGGGCTTAGCGGCAATCTCGCAACCAAGTCACTTACGCCGATCGTCAACCCGTCCTTACTAGTACAAGATTCCGAATACCTCGAAACACACCTAGTGGCCGTCCCTACCAACCTTAAGAAGGATTATCTTAAGAGCTACGAAACTATCGCGCCTATGGTGGTTCCTCGGTCGTCTATACAGGTTGCGCAAGATGAAGAGTTCATTCTGTTTGCCGTCACTACGTTTAAGAAGCATGGTGCCGAATTTCAACAGAAGTGCAGAGAACAGAAGTGGACGCCCCGTCAGTATAAGTATGTCGAGGGTGGCAGGGAAGAAGAGCAAAAAGAATTAGATCGCGTAACGCGAGAAGAGAAGAAGGTTTGGGGCGAGGCTTTGCGGTTGACCCGTACCGGATGGAGCGAGAGCGTCATGATATGGGCGCATGTTATGGCCCTCCGCGTCTTTGTAGAGTCCGTGCTGCGTTACGGCTTGCCATTAGAATTCGTGTCTGCCCTCGTTTTGGTAAGCGCACACCATGTCTCCCTAACCTTAACCCGACCTATACTAATCTCTAGAATAGACAAACACGAAACTAGCAAAAGAGGTGAAGTCGGCTCTGGACTCGTCTTACTCATACCTAGGCGGAAACGCGTTCGGGAGAGATAAGAGAGGGAGGATCACAAAAGACGACGCAGCTTTAACGTCGGAGATGGCGGCGGCGGGTCTAGGACACGGAGGTGAAGGAAACGAGTACACGGCTTACGTATACTATGAGTTCGAACTATAAACAGCATGCTACAGCTACAGCTAATTTATTAGGATGGCGTTTCGCGGGCGGACAAATGTCATGGCTAGCATCCCCTTGAAATGGGGCTTCGGTTGTCATATCAAACATGGAATTATCTGTGTACACTTCTTCGGATACAAGTCTATCCAGGATTTCATGTCTCGCCTCATCTTGTCTCTACGTGTTAACCTAATTTTTTGGTTGGTGAATCGACGATTCCATGTCTATTTTTCATTTCTCCTCCAATTTCTTAAATACTAAGCAACCTAACCCCCTACGAAGCAAGAGCAGCGTTACCTGACTGACCAGCAGCCTCGGCCGCAGTAGCAGTCATGGTATGAGTAGGAATCAACTCCTTCTCCTCAAGCCACCTCACGATCTGCGCAACACACTCCTCGACAGAGCTCTCATGGGTCTTAATCACGATCTCCGGGCTCTCAGGGGCCTCATACGGGCTGCTGATTCCCGTGAACTCCTTAATCTCGCCAGCCCGCGCCTTCTTATACAACCCCTTCGGATCGCGCTGCTCGGCAACACTAATCGGCACATCGACATACACCTCAACAAACGGGATCGGGTCATCGTTCGCGCCCGCGCCTTGGCTCGCCGCAGCGTGCAGGTCCCGCGCTAGCTGGCGGTCGGCCCGAAACGGCGAGATGAAGGACGTGATGGCCACGGTCGAACTGTCGGCGAATAGCTTCGCTACCTCCCCGATCCGTCGGATGTTCTCCTGGCGGTCCGCGTCGCTGAACCCTAGGTCCTTGTTTAATCCGAACCGCACGTTGTCCCCGTCGAGTCGGTACGCGGCGAGCCCCAGGTGAAGCAGGTGCTGCTCCAGCGCGGTGGCGACGGTCGATTTGCCTGACGCGGATAGCCCTGTGAACCAGAGCGTGAAGCCCTTTTGGCCCCGGCTTGCGTTGCGCTCGCGCCGGGTTAGGGAGGGGTGCCAGGTTATGTTGCTGCGTTGGGGGTTAGTTATGCTGTTTATGTATTCATCTTGTCTTTCTGCGTTTATGTGCCATCTTGCTTGTTCATTGGTTCTTTATAGAACGTCCAATGGCACAGCTACGGATGGAAGTGGGTTGAGGTGAAAGGTAAGGGACAGAAGAATAGCGGGGGAGGGGTAGCAAAGTCATTGGAATTGATAAAAAAGCAAGGGTGCTTACGTTGCCATCTTTTCCCGATTTTAATACAAAGAGTTTCTCAACACCGGTGAAATTTTTCGATAACTGAAGGTAAGGTATGATGGAATAAGAGGGAATATACAAATAAAGTCGACAAGCAATCCAATCAAGCTCTCATAGAAAAGAGACTTTTATTGGAGCTTTAGCTAGGTGATTTGAGTTACTGACGACTTCTTAGCCGCAGCGGGTATTAGTTAGTTACCGTTTAGGATATCGGGAGTCGGATGACGTGCTTAGACCGGTCTCCGATGCGCGGGAGTGAGCTTAACTTGGCAATTGACTTTATACTTTGTATATTTTAGCAGGTAGGATAGGGGTATAGGTTTTAAGATAGGAGGTAGGTAGGTACCTATTAAACATTTTCTCTTTAAGGGTGTCCCTCAATGGTTTTCTCTCTTATACATCCGAAGACTCATGGTCGACAGAAATTTATCGATACACCTACGCCTACGTCATCTACCTGCGTAATACACAGGGGATAAGTTATATTACCTAGGAGAAAAGACGTTTCGTTCCACGATCTTTGACGTGGTCTTTTGGACACCACTCGTGCAAAGTGCAACACATAATACAGCACCGTAAGATTATACGCGCATGGGGGAGGTAATGTCAAAAGCGTTGGTAGATTCTTCTCTATTAAAAGTCAAGAACGATTCGAATTCCCCAGCCAACCTAACCCCGACTTTATAAGTCTAGTAGGGGTAAAACCTAGACACCGTACGATATCTTAAGCAATGCAAGTCCTCAGCCAAGCAAACTCCATAGCAGGCGCAAATCCCGCCGTCTATCCCGATCTAGTAAAATCTATTCATCATTGATCTATCTTTATCATGTGCTCGTGCTCATGTCGTAGGATATACGTTCGCCATCAACTGTAGAACATATTAGCTACCTAAGTTTCTAAAGAGTTACCCCTTAAATATGATAAGAAAAATACTAACCGCAGCCTGTTTCGGCATGATGAACAACGCCGTCGCTTCCGCAAGAACCAAGGGTTTTTCGCCCTCACCAACTAGTGTCTCAATACGGCCCTCGACCCAGGCCTTACGCCCCTCTACTTTGGTCGTCGTAGCCCTGAGCACGACATACGAGCCCGCGGGGGCCGGGGCGCGATAATTGATGTTAAGATTAGCTGTCATGCCGATCTTATGGGGCAGTGCCGCGAAGCAGCATCTCGCTAGCCCCTCATCTAGGATCGTCGCGAGTAGCCCGCCATGTATAATGCCCGGGTGTCCGCACAGCTCGTCGCCCAAATACGAGATCGACACCAAGCTCTTTCCGCCCTCTTCCGCGAAAATGACAGGAGGCACGACGAGCCGACCCGGCCCCATCAACGTGCCACCCGTCAGATTGTAATTGCGGTATGCGGGCGGGATCTTGAGGTGAGGTCTGGCCTCGGAGAACTCTTCTTTGGCCCGCAGATCTTTGGTCAGCGGGTGGTTCTGGATGAAATCCTCGACCTCACGCTGGTGGTCCGTCTCCGGCTCGAACATCAACAGCGTCTCCTCGTCCGTGGGCGGGTTCAGCAGCGCGCTGACGGCGGGGATGGCGGGCGCGGCTGCCATCACGGTACCGAGCGTAGTGAATACTATGCCGAGGGCTAGAAGGGAGGCGGCGCGGCGGAGGAATGATGGGCGGGGAGGAGGTTCTGAAGAGACCCCTTTATGTCAGCCTAAGTAGGTGATAGGGTGATAGGCACGGTGCGCCGTATCAGATGTAGGGCAGGGCAGAGCAATATACCTAGGATAGGGGATGTGCTGACAAAGCGACGAGACAGAAGCTGCTGGCGAGTCGGATGTAGGATCAGATTTATAGTCGGGTTAACGGGTATCTGACGGTTGCGCACGACGCTAGCCACACCACGGACGTAGGCGTGGACTTGCATGCGCGCGGCGAACATGGTCGCGATAGGGGGTTCCAAGGCCGAGTGGGGGCCGCCCCAAGCCAGCGGATTATTTTCTTTTGTTATTGAACCAATTAGACCAACTCCGATACTAAAATGTCCCTCGTCTATATCCCATCTTTTCTTAGAACAGGCACGGTCTTGTCGTTATGCGGCGGGCTGTTGAGGCATTCCCTCTACGTGCGTATTTTCCCAACGAATTTCGCTCCTCCCAGTTATCCGTCAGCCGCTAGCCGTTTTTGGACCCATCTATTTCCTAAAAGGGATAATACCGAGGTAAATTGGTTATGTAAGCTGGAAGAAAGATCCTACATTCGGAGTTCCAGGAGTTCCTATTTATCTGATATCTTTCATACCAATCTATAATCGAGGCTTAGCTATTAGCTCTTAGCCCCCTATATTAGGGGATAGACCCTTTAGAAATCAATTGATATTATTCTATTGGCTTTCGATAATATTTATCAATCTCCACCAAAAGCATTGGTATCGAAGACAAGAAATCATTGCGTGGGTGGCTAGATTATTAATGAGGGGCGCATCTAAGATCTGCAAGGGACGTGAAACCTACACCCGTCGTAAAGACCCTATTAAATGGATCTGAACGATGTTTCAGAGTCTTATTTATGGGTGAACTATGACGTCTGTCTGGATATACCTAAATTCTAAAATCTAGACAACCAGCAAAGAGAATGCCCTTTCCTTAAGTGATAGCAACTAGGGCAACTAGGACTAGGTAGTTGCCGTTTAATCTACAACCCCGGCGGCCTCCGTGTTAGCGGCCAAGCTCATACAGCCAATCCAGTTGTGAAATTCGCCTTGTCCTATTGAGTCTCCAGTCGCACAATATAGCTCGCAGCTACGTAAGCACCCTGTCACTTGGCAGCATCAACCTACTTCTGACGCAAACCACCACCCGAACCTGTGGCATTCTATGCCGATGATTCGATAACCTGTTTATGTAAATTGACAGGTCTGTCACACCATGCTCGAGTGATCCCCACGTTTTCATGCGGAGTATAAACATAAGAAACTTGAACTACCTCTTCGCCTCGAAGCTATAGAATCTAACTATCAATACACACTAACAGATACCAATTTCGATATTCAATTCATAAATCATACCTACCTACCTACTTTGACAAAAACCGATAAATATTACTTCACAATCATGGTTAGTAGTATCGTATATACCACCAGCACGCTTAGCTAAACCAATTCTCCCTAGGCCACCGCAGAAACCGTAGATCTAGGGCCTGCTCATCCCCCTAAGGAGGAGTCTATCAAAGCCTTCGGCGAAGTCGAGCACGAGTTGAAGAAGCAACTTCTACATATGAAACACACCTACCTAAGTAAATCTCCCCTCTCCCCTTTTACCCCTCTCCAAAGCCACCTACGTAACCACAACTAACCCGCCCTAGAGCACGAACCAGAATACTTCGCAGCCGTACAGGACCTCAGCGACGGGGACCTGACCTCATTCACTTCCTCCGACTTTGAGGAGGTCCGCGTCGGTATCTCGGCGTACGGCCTGCACCTGTTCGGCAAAGTGCGCATCCCGGCCGCGTCGGACGCCTACATCCGTAAGTAACCCCCTCCACCCCCTCACCACCAAGACCCATTCCCCACCAATTTCGATATATAAAGCGACTTGTGTTTCCGGAAACGACGAAAATCACCAATACAGGCTAACTCGACTAAAAAGACATCCGCCTCTTCATCGGCGGCGACGGCCACGACGAACCCGGCGTCGCAACGCTACATAGCATCCACACTGAAGATGCGGAGGATCCCGAGGGCGGAAGGAAGTACCGCGCCATCTTTACCAAGGATGACCCGCTGGAGTGGTTTGACACCTAATCGCATTCAATTTCCGGGTTAATGTGTTAGATTTAGGATGGTTATGGCAGATTAACGAGCACTGAATGAATGAACAAATAAATGCAGTAATGTGATAGTTCGCATCAAATCGGGTATCTTGAATTTTCAAGTATCTGTTCCCAGCCGGAGTGAAAACGCCCGTGACTACTCTATGTTCATGATTATGGCTTTCCGCTACTAGTTTACAGATCATCCTCGTCTTGAGCGAGCATCTCTGCGTAGTCATCCGCGGAAGCGAACATGGGTAGGCTCTTGATAGCCTTCCTTCTCTTAGTGCGCTCCGATTCTGGTTTCTTCTCTTTCTCTTCCTCTCCCTCGTCCACAGGCGCCTTCTGGAGCTCCGAGTCCCCTTCGTCGTCATCATCATCCGAGTCATCCCAAAATTCGACTCCACCCTCTTCTTCATCTTCCGATCCATCATCCAACTCCGCCATCTCCTTCTCCAAATCTTGGTCATCATCGAGACTCATCAGGTCATCGAAATCGGCTTCGTCGTCAGACTCACCCTCGACCTCAGGGCGGGAAGCCACAAGCGCATCCCAAATCTCGTCTTCCGCAGCCTCCTCGGCATCTTCGCCCTCCGCGGCCTTGTCCTTCTTCGCCTTCTTGCGCTGGGCCTGTTCGGACTTACCAACCCTAGAGAAGTATTCATGGAAGAAGACGTCTTCTACGGCGACATCCTCACTCTTCTTATTCCAGAACTCTGCCGAGTTTAGGGAGCTTCCCGCTGCTTTAGCCGAAGGCTTGCTCGACAACAGGACGGAGCCCTGGCCGCTGGCAGCCACAGGCTGCATGATGGATACGCCCTTCGTCGAATCGACGGCCTTGGCGTTGCGGTACACGAATTTATCTAAGAAAGCTATGAGCGTGTGATTCGCTAACTCTGGCTTTTGAGCGGCTTTCCGTCCGCTTATTAGAGCCGACGCGAAAACATCCACGGAAGGATGATAATGCTTGAGGAATGGTAGTAGTTCCCATAAACAGCTGCGATGCGCATTGCTGTATTCGGGGTTTCTCTTTCGTCCATCATAAACACTATCAGCCTTCGTAGGTTGAGCTTCGGCCCCGCCGGTAAGTGTCTCGGCTGGGGCGTCTGAAGCCACACCAGGAATTACTTCGTCGTCATCGTATTCTTCCGGCTCATTGATTAATGTTTTAATGTCAGGGAAGGTGACGCAAAGGTCGATTATGAGATACATTATTCCGCAGACAAAAGAAGGCTGGTGCAAGTTTAAAACTTGTAACATCCTCTTGACAAATGCTTTTACGCGGCGGACATCCACGTCAGCCTTCAAGCTTCGATACAGCAGATTGAGGTAGAGGGCCTGCTTGGAAGAAGTGATGAGACGGGGGTCCAGAAGTGATTCGTACAGAGTGCGGTAGAATCTGTCCGTGGCAAGGTGTCGGTTAGCTGCCAGCTGTTGAATGAGCATAAGGGCTTGGATGCTCGTATTGAAGTTAGATGAATGTGTGATACGGAATAATGTATCCAGGTGAGACTCGAGACTGCGAAATATTAGTATGACCTCACTACGTTAAGTTAAGGGAATAACGAGACATACGTAGACTGCTCTGCTTGAGAAAATGGAACAGCTCGGTTTACCCCGGTGAGAATGGCCGATACAAGCTTTTCGGCAGCTTCTCGATCGCCTGAAGCAGCCTGGGCCTTGTCCTCAGGTTTCTTCACTGGCTTGGATTTTTGATAATGGCGCTTGCCTCCTTTAGGGGCATCGGGATTGTTATCAAGTTGGCTAAGCTCTCCGCTCTTTAGCAAAGAGACAAATAGCCCAAAATATATATTTAGCAGGGAGTCTGCAATTTGAGGTTCCTTCGTGCTGAGGATAGTCTGATTCAGTGTGTTGATGGCGTAGTACTTGGCTCGGATATGCTGGCCTGGTCTGAATATGATGTCCTGTTCGATACTGCGTATGACCACTTGCTTCATTCCAGGATGAGAGTTCAGGAGTTGAAGAATTAGGTAGGAGGCCCTCGAAGAAATTTTACGTTCGCGGTCGCCAAGCTTATTTACTAAAAGCCTAAGCAGGTTGGACTCCTGCTCGGGCTTGTCTCGCAACAAAGCATACGCCAGATCAACCGCCTTAGTACGAGCATACTCAACTTCATCATCACACCAAACCTCGAGGTTTTGAATCATCCTGAAATAAGACTCTTTCAACCAGTCTTCGAAAATCCACGATATTAAGTGCTCTTTGGTGATTTTTCCAGGCAGTTTTTGACCGGCGGACCAGGTTTTCACATTGTACTTCTGCAGAGTCCCAACGAGACCTAGCTGGGAAGAGAAGAGACGCAATCGCCTGTCGGACGGTAGAATCATTCCCGGCCCAAACAAGTCCACCAGAGCAGCTAGAGCAGCCAGGGCCTGCCCACGACTCCTTTTCGCCGAAAGACCAATGAGATTCTCGAGGGCTTTGATATTATGTATGGGGGACTCCTGGATTGCCAAAGTCAAGGCTGATACTTTATCCGACATCGTACCTGAAGACATGATAGTGGACATGAATCTGTGTGATGAGGACGCAGACAGTGTCTTGCTATATGCGACACTATCTTCGTCTAAGGTTGATTTGGCGTAGGCCTTTAACTCAGCTATAGCAGCCGCATAAGGAGTGATATCATCTGAAGATGGCGTCGGTAAAGTTCTTAAACTAACGGCGTGCCAGTCAGAACGAGGTTCAAATTTCTTAGATGACAATCAGTTAAGCTTTCACAAAGAATTTGACTTATAGAGATGCTTACTAACCGTCTTCCTTTTTGGATCTCGTATGGACTTCTCGTCACTTTTTATGACTGATGCGTCGTCATCTTCACCTTCATCGTCGCTGGCACCATCGGCTTCATTCATATCCTCATCCGCTCCCTCAGATTCGGATTCCGGTCTCACATCGTCAAACCCAAGACCAGCGGCAAATTTAGCCAACTCAGCTTGGAGACCCTTATCCTTGTTCTTTTGGCCCTTCCCATTATAAAGCTCCTCGTCGTCGGAGTTGGCATCTTCCACCAATTTTAGATCCTCCTCATCCCCACCGAGGGCCTTAATTTCATCCAAAAGGCTGCTAGACTCAACTTTCTTGGAAGCAACAACAGGCTTCTGTGTCTTTTTCGACTTCTTATCGTTCCTGCGGCCGTTCAGGTCGGATGTACTCTTCTTCTTATTCGGAGGTGGCTGGACAGGATCTATGGTTTCATCCAGTTTCCTTTTGCCTTGACCCTTTTTGCTCTGGGGTTGCTTGGAATCCGTAAGCTTGTTTTCGATCTTAGCCGTCAATTGCGACAGCGCTGCATCGTCGAAAGACGCCATTGAAACAACAATTTTGAAGCCTAAGCCTCTTCAATCGTTGTCAGGAGTTCGGTCGTGAGGAGGCTAAATTCGTGCTGTCGTAAGTTGAGGATAGGGAACATATCAGTCCTAAGTTTAAGGTGTGGTTTATCTAGCATTGAATGCGACAGGCCAAAGAAAATTTCAAATTCAGAGAGTAAAAAAGTTGGCGGGGCCGTGAATAGCGGGACTCATGTCTATCGACCAATAGATAAGGCACGATTACTTTACCTAGTACTTCGTAGCTTCCTGCATGGCCGGACATCCCTGCAATCTATCATTAATCCATGAATTTTCAAGTACCAGTCCTAAATATATGCACTGTATTTCACTGGATTATAGAAATTCATACTTCGTTATGTTTTCAACGTGAACGTATTTTCGGCTTAGGATTTGATACATATACCCTTGACAGTATTCTGCCCTAAAGTTCTAAAATCAGTTGAGCATGCCATAGCTAAGATGATACCCCTCTCCCGTATACCAAGGAGAAACCATGTATCTGCTTTTAAATGCTCGATGGTGTATGGCACTCGGCCTTACAGTGACCTACGAGGTCCAGTGAAATACAACCTGGTTCGAACAACCCCCTTCATTGAATATTATTAGAATTTGTATTAACGGTGTTGTTAGGATCAATTTCATAAACAGGATCCCTTCATCCGTCAGACTAGATTTGGGATCCCTGCATCTCAAGGGCTCCAAGCCCGTCATAATGAGAGTGTGTAGACTCAATTCTAATGGTTACTGGTGTCTCGTTATTCTAATATGTAAACTAGCTACTCACGACAAGTTAATGCGAGCCGGCTATCTACGCCAAGTAGGTATCTAGATCAGGGGTTACTCTAATTTCTTTATACTTGTCCTAACTCTTTATATTCAAGTCACACTCAGGGGTTCATCATATGCTTCCTCTAGGTCTAAGGGTTGAGGAAAAGTTGCAGGCGTTAATAGATAAGTATATGCTTCAGATAGGTAAGAATCACTTGATCCTACTACTGGCATTATTCGTTCTTTACTTACCTATGCAAAGGCGCGTCTAAGATGTCGCTATCGTCTATTTCTCGTCAGTCACTATGGGAAAAAACGAATCGGTTAGCGGGCTATGGCCAGGAGGTGAGCTAACAGAAATGATTCGGAAGTTGTGTTCATCCTGCTCATGGAATTTCTAGCTATTTCGCTTTCGTGATAGGAAAGACGCAGCCTTATTACTTGCGCCAACTCATGAAGAAGAGATAACGGCGCTTGTGTCGGAATCGTTTAATTCTTACAAACAACTTCCCCTGAAGCTTTATCAGATTGGTGAGCTACATTGAGTGTCTGCCTATGAACAATTTCTCACTTTAGCAGGTCGTAAATACCGCGATGAGTTTCGCCCACGGGCAGGACTTCTTCGGTCTAAGGAGTTCCTCATGAAGGATCTCTATACTTTCGATTACTCAGTCGAGTTAGCACTTTCTACCTATGAGGAAGCACGGGCTGCTTACTCCCGGCTTTTCGATGAGTTAAAGCTCCCAATTCTATGTGCAGAAGCTAGCTCTGGCGATATCGGAGGGGACAAAAGCCACGAATATCACCTTCCTTCCTCGCTTGGAGAGGATTTTGTGGTGAGATGCAGCAGCTGCGACTACGTCGCAAATGAAGAGGTTGCTTCTACACAGATTTCTCCCCCGGAAGACAACAAGGAGGATATCGATTGGAGCACCGTTAGTGTCTGGCGCGGTGTCTCCAAAGATAGAGAAACTCTCATCAACGTCTGGTATCCTGCTTCGTTCAAGGGCAGCGATATAAACACACACGCTATCAAAGCAGTCTTTCCCGAATTAGACTCAAGTCTTGACGACTCAATTCCCTTTTGGTCTTCTGCGCCTCCTAATTTAACTAAGCCTAGAGAAAGCTTACGAATAATGAATATCGTCGATTTTCGGCTTGGACCACATTTTACCGGAGCGATCGAAGCCAGGCTAAAGAGCTCATCTTCTAAACTAATAATACCTAAAGATAGTGACATCAACGTTTCTGATACTACTAATAGTTTCATTCTATCATCGGCGGATGGAAGTCTCCTCAACGTCATTCATATTCGTGATGGCGATACGTGTCCCCGCTGTGAGTCTGGAAAGCTAGACGTCCAAAAAGCAATCGAACTCGGACATACATTCTTTCTCGGAACGAAGTACTCTCAGGCACTCAACGCCAGCGTCGACGTACCTTCACACTTACTTGGAGACGAAGCCATGTCATCTAAACCAGGGGGCGTAACGCGAGTACACTATCAGATGGGTTGTCATGGTATTGGTGTATCTCGCATGATAGCTGCCATCGCAGACCATCTAGTCGACGAAAAGGGGCTCAATTGGCCGCGCGCCATTGCGCCTTTTGAAGTAGTACTTATTCCGAACGAACATTCGGAAGAAGACAACACCACCGTGCTACAACACCTAACAGAGCCAAATGGCCCCCAACCCTTCGATATAATGCTTGACGACCGTAACGGAACGATACCATGGAAACTCAAAGACGCTGATCTGATAGGATACCCAGTTATTGTACTCCTGGGTAAAAAATGGACGGCGAGTCGACTCGCAGAAGTTCAATGCAGAAGACTGAAAAGTAAGGAGTTCGTACCACTCGAAGATATTCGTGCGCATGTCGAAAAACTTCTTTCACAACTCTAGAAATATCTCAGGTAATATAGGGGATTTCGAGAACTTGCGTAGGTATTTTGCATGGAGGCTATTCGTTTTGGCTGAAGAATTGAGAGATAATTGACCAAAGAGATCTTTACGATTAAGCCAACCTGCACATGACCATCACGAGCCGTCCTCGTTATACGATAATTCCAAGTCAGCCAAAATCTCCCCTCGCCTTGGCGTCCAATAGTGGACGAATTCTGCCTTTGTTTTACGCGCCGAGCTGAAACTGGTACATGTTTCGATGAGGTGAAAACCCGTTTATATTCCGTAGAAGCGATTGTAATGAAAGCTACCAGCCACTTCATCATCCGAACCGTGATCATCAGGACTGCCAATCTAGGTACCTTCTACTATTTCCATGTATCATATCCGAGACTTACAACTTTCAATCCTAAGTGGTATGGCTTGCATGAGATCTGCACTCGCTCCTAAGACATTCCCGGTCCTCATGTATCATATTTTAATCTAAAACTGACAAAGCAAAGCACCCGCAAGAAAGGCTTACGAAAATTCAAAGCGCGAGAACGCGGGCATCCCCACACGCCTTTCCGTGCCACCCATCCTTCCGGATCGTCCGATTCGACAATATCCATATGTACGTAGGAAATTCTTCAGCGATAAAAGGTCCGTTAGAGAATTGTGGCTTTAGACCTGCGTCTGCTAGTCATTAAAATTGGTCTTGGCTCCGACCGTCGAACTTAATAGGTACCTAGACATAAGCGTCTTCGTCATGGCCGCGCCGGGGAACAAGTTCTTCATCCAGGAGAAGCTGAAGCTGACGGCGCCTCATCACGAGAGCTTCAAGGCGCTGTGGGAGACGAAATGGAAGATTCCGGTAATTTGCCTACCTACCTTGGATTTCCCCGTCAAGGGGTCCTCGGACTAATTCGCGGGAGTAGTGTAAGATGGGTATATACCCATTCATGTACGGCGCCATCGCCGATTTCCAACCCGTCGTCGACGCCATCGTCGCCAAGGGGCTAAAGAGACCCTACGACTGGGACGAGTACGCGCAATGTTTTTTCCCTACAGCAGAGGAACTCGTAGCCCACGCCAGAGCCGCCGAGGACGAAGGCGACAAGGAAAAGGCGTCGGAGTTGTACCTGTAAGCAGCGGTCCCCCTGCCCCCAAAGCAGGTAATTAAACATAGGTACCTACCTACTTACCTATATGACAGACGCGGCTCAGCCCTCTACCGCATCGCGCGCTTCCCCGCCCCGCGTTCCGAGAAACAGGTTTACGCGTGGGAAAAGGGCAAAGAAGCCGCGATCAAGGGGCTTAGTCTGGAGCGGTACCCCACGGCCGCCGTGGAGATCCCGCACGTCCACGCGGTTAACGGCGACGGGCCCACACTCCCCGGTTTCTTCCACTTACCTGCGTCGGCGTCTGCCTCGAGTAAGGTGCCGCTGGTCATCATATTCACGGGCCTCGACGGATACCGCACCGAGCTCTCGGTGTGGAAGACGGGGTGGGCGCAGTTGGGGTGCGCGACGCTGGTTGTTGAAATACCCGGCACCGGCGATAACCCCGGGGCACCGAATGATCCGGCGAGCCCGGATAGGGTGTGGAGTAGCTTGTTCGAGTGGGTGGCGCGGCAGGAGGGGATTGATCAGGGCCGTGTCATTAATTGGGGGTTTAGCACCGGGGGTTACTACTCGATACGCATGGCGCACACGCATGCTGATAAGCTGAAGGGCGTGGTGGCGCTGGGGGGCGGTGTGCATTATATGTTCGACCCGGAGTGGTTGGATGCTGTGGATGACTTGGAGTATCCTTTCGAGTGAGTTATCGGAGTTCTCTTAATTGTTGGGGTGGTGATGGGGAAGTCGAAGGGCTCTTGCTAATGACAATGTCTCGAAAGCCTAGCTCATACGCTCTGTCATAAATTCGGATACACGGATTTCGAGCAGTTCAAGAAGGAGGCACAGGACAAGTTCTCCCTGTTGAGGACTGGGATATTGGATAAGCCGTGTACGCGGCTCTTACTCGTTAATGGTACCGAAGACGAGATCTTCCCGATCGATGACTATTATCTGTGTCTGCTACACGGAGGTCCTAAAGAAGCTCGGTGAGTTCAATGCAAGCCCCTTTCTAATGCAAGGAACCTGTCTAATTATTCGATCTAGTTTTGTCCCGGGAACCAAGCACATGGGCGAACCTGAATCTTTTTCTATTATTTTGAAGTGGGTCTTTAAGCTGTTGGATATCGATGGAGATGTTGGTCGGTTTTTATCAACTATTCCATTCAAACCGAAGTACGAGGTATCGAGGTAGTTGGATACGCTCAGCTGGTGGTTGATAATACCCATCATCTTTTCGGAATTAGCCGATGCTATATGGAAAACAAATTTACTATTATAAGGCAATTCTCTAGTTATGGTGAATTATGAAATAAAAAAAGGAATTGTACGAATAGCGTGGAATATGTATTACTATCAGGACTTGAATGTTATTGGGGATTTATGGCTTGTATTGTACCTTTTTTCGGTATAGATTATATTCTCACCGAATGCCTCGGATCCCGACGGGCTGGTTCACCGTAGTGATCGGCGCGGGGCGGACTTGGGGGAGTGGATTGAAGGCGATAAGACAATACCTAGTCAGCCAGATGCATAGATGCCTAGCTTCCGATGGGCTCTAGTCGAAGCCAGGGATGTATGTCGACATTACTGTTAATGTGACCTTCCTTGATAGTGTAGTACATGGTATAAAAGAAAACGGGTAAGCTTGGGTACTATAAAGCTACCCATCTACCCCATTATAGGAGTTTGGCGATAAAACTGGGTAGATATTCAAGGTTATCTCATTATCATCCATACCAACAACTTGTTTACCCCGCTGTCGGCTAGGGTAATGAGATCCGAAGAAGACTCGAAATCCTCTAGTCGTCGGAAACCGACAGCGAGAGGATCTTGGTATTATTATAACCAAGATTCCAGCTGACTGCGGATTCTTTCTCGGTCCATTTTGTGACACTCGACGGTTAGGGTTATTGAAAAACCATATTACCAATGGCAGTTTTGAAGCTTGCAGTGAGCCTGCTGGCGACAACTTTAGGTACAACAGCGGCAATCACAAGGGTCGACCCTATTGTATCAATAAAGAATGGAAGTTATGAGGGTCTCTATCTCCCCGCTTTCGACCAGGACATCTTCCTCGGTATACCTTATGCTCAAGATACTGGCGGTGCAAACCGGTTCCGTATCCCGCAATCTCTGGACGAAACTTGGAACGATACGCGGGCAGCTAAAGCCTACGGACCTGGATGCCCAGATTATTATCTATCGGCTGAGGTCTTACACGGTATGAGTGAAAACTGCCTCAGTATCAATATCGTACGGCCGGCTGGAATACGACAGAATGGCAACGAGGCTCCGCTTCTCCCGGTCATGTTTTGGATCCATGGAGGAGCATATCAATATGGTGGCAGCGCACAGCCTCAGTATAACCTTACGTACTTGGTCCAGAAGTCAGTAGATATTGGCTTTCCTATAATAGGCGTCAGCCTCAACTACCGCAAGGGAGGATGGGGAAACATGTACTCGATCGAAATTCAGGCAAGGGGCAATCCTCCTCTTTATTTTTTTTTAGCAGGCTGACAAGAGGTTTTAGGGATCTGGAAATACAAACTTAGCATTACGAGACATGCGCCTAGCTTTAGCTTGGGTACAGGAGAACATTGGGAGTTTCGGCGGCAATGCTTCATCAGTGACAATATGGGGACAATCAGCCGGGTCATTTGCAGTTGTATGTCTGAGCTGAGTATAATGAGAATTTGACACGAGAACCGATGATAGCAAAGTACAACCGAAGCTAATGTGATTTTTCTCAACAGGGCCAACTCGTAATGAGCTACGGCGGACGGACAGATGGTCTTTTTCATCGGTCTATCCAGGAGAGCGGAAGTGCGACAACAGCTTGGTGTAATGGATCGGATTGGTACCAACCTATTTACAACAAGATCGTCGACCAAGTCAATTGTAGCTCGGCACCGGACACACTAGAGTGTTTGCGGACAATCGACTACGAGACCCTTTACCCCTTTTTAAATTCCTCGGCTATTCCCGGTCCAGGTTTCTATCCTACTGTTGGTAAGCATTGCTCTATTTGATTGCTTAGGATAAAGCATTCCAAGGCAAAAGTTAGTCTATGCAAGGTAACGGGAAATTGCTGACATACAACAGATGGTGATGTATTACCTAACTACCCATCAGAGCTCCTTCGAGCTGGACGCTTCGCACATATGCCGCATCTTTATGGAACAGTCTCCGACGAGGGTACCGATAACGCGCCACTAGGTATTAATACAGACGCGGAGTTGCATAATTATCTTTTGTACGGCGTGGGCTTTGGATTTCCCGCCGGGACCGTTGATCATATCCTGGAACTATACCCCGATGACCCGGCGCAAGGTGTTCCTGTGAACACAGGCGCAGAACGCTTTGCTGATAGAGGATGGCAGTATAAGCGCGTGGCAGCCATTGTCGGCGACATCTTCTATCATGGACCGCGGCGGTATGATGCGAAGCACTACGTCAAGTATTCGCCGACGTATATATATCGATTCAACACTCGGCCGTGGGAGAGCACGTCCTCTAATGCCACTATTTCCGGGGGCGGGGAGCTTGCGCCGGCGTACAAAGGCGTCGAGCACTTTAGCGAGGTAGCTTTCGTTTTTGCGAACCCGACAACGGTGGGGCCATGGCCCGAATACCGCAGACTGAGCAGCCAACTTAGCACCCAGTGGATCCGGTTTGCACATACAGGAAACCCAAACGGCCCAGGACTACCACACTGGCCGCAATATGACGAAGCAGAAAATGGCCTTAATCTGGTATTACAAACAGAAGCACAAGGAGGGTCGTACGTCGAAGATGACACATATCGGTTAGCTGGACGCGAGTACCTGACGCAGTGGTCTAGGAGAAGGCATGTATAAATCGTGAAGCGAATGCCCACGAACGAGGACCTATCTTAGCAGTCTGTATGGTATAAATATACCTACTCCGACGTGGTTTCGGCGATTTCAAAATGAGGCCTATTATTCGTGTTCGTAAATTAAGTGCGAAACACTTCATGACTTGGTTTTGTTATATGCAACCTTGACCTGCGTGGGTATTATCTGCAATATGGAGTGCTGATCTCATACTTGCTAAAATCCGAAGGCTAGGTACCTATGGATGATATGCGGGCGGCTTTTAAGCAAAGATATAACGATCCTGTAGTCCTATCAATGAAGCCGTTGTACGAGCCCGCCAACATGGAATATGCTCAATTGCGGTGAGCTGACGTCAAGCAAAGGCAACAGAGTCCTTATTGGAATCAATCACCTAGACAAATAGGCAGACGCTGACCGCTTGAGCATCAAACTGAGTATTGACTCATCGATGCTGAGATGATGGTTCTTATGATGGAAGTTGAGCCAAGTTGAAACGATGAAGGGTTTACCGGTAGGCAGCTAGGGTGTACAGACCTACTAAAAGCAACTAAGAAAGTCTCACAATTTTAGGCAAGACTGCTAGGTGGTACCTATGCTTACTACCCTAGCTGCCCAGTTAGAAGCACCAAGTCACAAGACTTCGCGACTGCGCTGCTGCGTCAACCCCTCGGCCCCTGCGTTCCTCCACTATAACCCCTCTTGCCACTCCATAACCTTTTCTTTAACTTTTCAAAACTCAGAAACATCCTTGTCTTCCCAGGCACCAGTCGCGCTAGATGCCTTCAGCTCTTCAGTAGCGCGTTATTAACCGAGGGTAGTTGCGAATGGTCTCTTGCCAACATGGCGCTATCCAATTCATCAATCTCTATATGCCTGTAAGCATCGTAATACCTCAGGAGACTTTTGATCTGTTAACCTTCCTTATTGGCGAGTCTGCCTAGTCTTGACGATCAACCTGCCTACATCGAGATCCATACCGACCTCTTAGTCTAATGTTCTCACAACGAATATAAACCATTTATAACCTCCAGCTTCATTTCTATCAAGTGTAGTTTTCTCTCATGCATGTCTTGACTTAATTGACTTGACACATCTCATATTCTCATATTTCTGTCTTCTTACCGTCTTAAATTCTCTTATACTGTTACCGTTCTCCTTAACTACTTCACGTCCCCTAGACTCCTTTACAAGATACTTCGTTATTTGTGTCAAGCTCAGCTGAAATCGAACACGATGGCCGTCTCAGCCCTTCCGAAGCTGCCCGTGGCTCACGATGTGTTGGCAAATTACATCGCCAACCATCCCAAGACTCCGGTGAGAGAATTGATGGATCCTTATCGCAAATTTGAAGCCCAACTGCGTGAGATGTACGCACAGGAACGCAACAATCCCGTCTTAGACGACCCTTATGTCAATGTCCTACCCCTTTTCACTAAGGATACCCCAAATATTAAGACCCGTGCGCGTAACCTTGAAGCAGAATCGCCCAGCGAAAAGGAGAAGTACATCATGTCTCTTCCCGACGATAAGCGGCGCCCTAACGACTCACCCGCTGTCGTATCTTCTCTCAAGGAGTTTCGACACAACTTCGGCGTCTTTTCAGAATCGTCTCTTGTTGAAATGAACTGGAGCAATGTCATTGCTGCTGGTTCGTCTGTCGTCAACTGTCTTCTTCCCGTTCCAGATCAATACAAGAAGTCTAAGAGGGCTCTTCGTAACTACTATCACGAAAAGTTCTGCCCGGCTTCTGACGTTGATTTATTCTTGTACGGTCTTAGCGAAGAGCAGGCTGTTGAAAAGATCAAAGAAATTGAAGCTCGGATCCGTGATGCGATCCTCTCCGAGGTCACAGTGGTCCGAACTAAGAATGCCATCACAATTTGTAAGTGTGAATTGTATTAATACGTCCGAAGGCTACCATCTAACTTGATTGTAAATAGGCAGCCAATATCCCACTCGCCATGTCCAGGTATGAACCAATTCATCTTGCTCATCGTCTTTTCTATTAACGCATTTCAGATTGTTCTCCGAGTATACAAATCAATCTCTGAAATATTGACTGGATTTGATATTGATTGTTCTGGTGCTGCTTATGATGGAAGCCAAGTCTACTGCACTCCACGAGCTTTGGCTTCGTATATCACCCAGATCAACCCTATTGATCTCACGCGGAGAAGTCCATCATATGAGAACCGTCTTTCGAAGTATAGCCACCGAAATTTCGAGGTTTACTGGCAGGAGCTTGATAGATCTCGTATTGATCCTACTATCTTCGAACGTAGTTTCCATAGGACTCTTGGACTTGCCCGCTTGCTCGTCCTAGAACGTTTACCGACTACGAACGCTAGAGATGAATATCTCAGGAAGCGCCGAGAGGAACGTGGAAGGCCACAGTTGGATAATCGGTTTCAGTATCGCATCCGGGGAAATATCAAGGACATCCACGAAGATGAGGTGGCAGATTGGGTCGACGAAAGCGAAGTCTCAAACTACCATACCTTCAGTATTCCGTATGGCGAAAAGTTCCACGCCAAGAAGATTGAAAAGCTTTGCTATACGAAAGACTTGCGTAAGTAAACGCCTTTTTTTGTGGCTATTGAATGATTTTCTTTAATCGGGTTGTTAACCAAGATTAGTTCTAAACGCCGAATGGAACCAACCTAAGGAGAGGGAAGTTTACTTGCATAGACACCCTGCTTTCTTTGGACGAGTCGAAGATGTAAGTTACCGTGTCATTAATTTTACAAGCCGAACACGACTCTAATGCTTTCAAGGTAATCGGCGACTGTTGTGGCACCTGCCCAAAGCCGCACACAGCTGAAGAATTTGAAGTGTTCGAGAAAGAGAGTGCGATCTATGTATCAGGGAAAGTCACCTTTCGTATCGACGATCCAGGCAGACAGGTAAGCATCCTTAATCACATAAATTCGGTATGATTCTAATGATTTTATAGCAAATTGGTTCGTTCAACCCTCTTACGGATGATGACTGGACTGAGATGGCATATGTTGGCAACACTGCTCGCTTATGCCAGGCAATTGTCGATGGAGATATCGAGCATGTCGAAGATTGGCTTTCGCAAGAAGGTGCCGACCCTAACAAGAGGGATTACACTGGCAGAACCCCTCTACATCTTGCCGTTATCAGCTCAACACCTCAGGTAGTCAAGTGCCTAGTTGACCGCGGTGCACGCCTTGTCTCTCGCTTAGCCGATGGCCGAAGTGCACTTCACCTAGCTGCAGCGCGTGGCGATGTTGAAATGGTCAGGATTCTACTCGAGAAAAGCGAATCGAATGAAGAAGATGAGGAAGAAAAGCAAGACCAACGCCGCAAAGCTCGTTCTACAGTGAACAATGGTAATGAAGTGGACAAAATTGACCAGAAGGCCACTGCTACTAAGTCCGACAATAAACCTGATGATGAGGATTCGGAAGCAGACTTGGTTAGCGATGCTTCTTCTGAGGATGGCAATGATGCAATATCTATCGCTACTGGATCATTTGTCAAAATCGGCAAAGATGGTGAAACTGAGGAGAAGGATGCAGCGATCCTCGATGAAGATACGAGTGAGCCGGACTTCTACAAGGTCGACGCTGTCGCATGGGATTCCAAGTGCAGCGCTCTGCACTATGCTATCGTTGGGGGCCATTGCGAAGTTGTCAAACTCCTTTGCCAGGAGTTTGGTTCTGATGTGATATCGCCTGTTAAGATTGGTGATGGATCATATTCAAGCCCTAACGTGGCGATATTAACAATGGTCTTGGCCCTTGCTCTCCCTGTTGAGAAAGCCCTACGCATGGCAGAGACATTACTAAGCCTGGGCGCAACATCTTCGCAAGCCGATGCGGATAGCATCACTGCATTTCATCGATATATCCAAAGTGGGCCACCTGAGTTGGTTGAGTGCTTATGGAATAAGGACAAGATCGGTGTCAAGGCGGCCCTTAACCATGTATCCGTCACAGGCTCATTCTACAGCAGTGAAGTTACAACTCCACTGTCGACAGCTATCGACAATGGCGACCCGATACTTGTCCTCAAGCTTCTTGAGGCGGGAGCGAAACCCCAGATTGACTTTGACTCATGGTTGAAGGGTGCCAAGTTTGCCTTTGAAGGTCAGCTTCGCGTAAGTTTACCCCTAATAGTTTTTTTTGCTCATTATTCATATCCAACTTCTTAAAACAACCTAAGTGCCTATTTAAGGCCTTGGTAGTATAACAGGCGCCCTCTCAACGATACAATCACTAACTTTTTTTTAAAAAAAATTAATAGGATTACGAAAACAACGTCGCACGTTACAAGGATGCTACTGAACAGCCATTGGTAATAGCTATCAAGTCACTGCATCCTTCCAATGCTATCGAATTGTTAGAGAGGGGGGCTGACCCGAACACGCTGACCCGAGCGAGCCACAACGTCATTTCGAATGACTGGTCTCGAAAATATCACAAGGGTCGATCTGTTCTCGACGTCGTCCATGATTTACTCAAGGAATATTGGGATTTTAGGAATAATTTGACTGGTACACCCGAAACTGGACGGAAGCCAGGATTCTATGCTCCTAAGAAGGGAATATATGTTGAACGACCAGCAGAGCCCTTTGGAACTACTGAGTTCCTTTCAAAGTTCACCGAGGGCACTTACACACACTATCTCGTTTCCACCGACATCGCAGATCGAACCAATAACTACAAGAAGCAGCTGGAGAAGTTTGAGAAAGAACAAGCTGAGTCTGTTGCCGAGGAAGAATTAACAGAGATGGACGAAACCACCCAAGATCTCATCTCGCAACTTGAAAGAGTACTGGAACTTCTCGTATCTAAAGGTGCGAAAACTTTTAGGGAACAGTACCCTGACATACAAGATCCCCCCGAATCTCCAAAGGAGTCATCTGAAGACCGCTCCTCATTACCGTATACTCTGGAAATCAAATTTCCCCACGCCACAGATGTCACCGACGCACGGAAGGATGCATACATTAGACTGTAAGTGTATCTCAATACTTCATATTTCCTTTTGACATTGCTAAAAAAAATTTGAAGCTTTGAAGCAGCATGGACAGGCGATCTCGAAGTGATCAAATCACTCACCTTAGCTTCGTGGGGTGTAGATGGACAAGAATCGCCTCTCAAGATGGCAGTGTCCGATATGAAAGGCAACAATCCGTTCTCACTTGCATTTCTTCGCGGTCATTATGAGGTATCGAAAGCAATTCTGGAGATTGCACAGGCACAGTGGGCGCCGAAATCAGATAAGACCACTCGCTTCACAATGAATAAGGATGTTAATGACGAATATTATTCCTGCGAGGAATCTGAGTCTGATGACGGCGATGAGGTTGAAGTATATAAGAGGGTCATCGATGACCAATTCACGATTGAAAATGTTGGTCAGGTCTCTACGCAAGTTAAAAGCCAAGTTCTTGCTAGTGCACTCCTCGATTGGGAGGTGCCCACGTTTGTGTCGTGCGATGGCTCGTTCAAGGCGAAGGAGAGGAAGACTCTACTTCAATTCGTCATATCTGAGAATGACGCTAAGGGCTTCGACTTCTTGATCAATTTAAATGTCCACTTCGCTCGTGAGGAGCCTGTTGGGGATGATAATGATGAAGAGAACCGATTTTACATGTTCCCTCAGCGCTACTTCGATCACGCTTTGTGGCTTGGGCGAACAGAGATGCTTGCTAGTGTCATTCGACGAATCGGCGCAGGAATTCCTATCGAAGACTTAGTGAAGAAAAGCGGTACGGAACTCAATGTGAAGCCTCGCTACTACCAAGGTTTGAGCGTTTATGGGAAGAAGAGGTCGGATTGGGCTAAGGCTGGCCGCAATCTTGTAGTTAAAGCCACCGGAAGCAAGATCCCGCCCTTGCTTTCAGCTGCTCTCCAGGGCTCGTTGGAATCTATCGAGTGGTTTGTCAGCGACACACCAATGCGACACTATGTGGAGTTTGGAAAATCCAAGGTTGCCAAGGAGGATGTTCGCCTGAAGCATCTAACTGAAGCGTCTGGTGGATTTGATCGAGCGATTTCCAAATGGCTCGGTGTTCAGAGTAAGTACATTGATCTCTATTTCGCTAATTGGATGCATCTTTCGCTAACCGCTATTAGATGATCTTGTTATTCACTGCGCAGTAATGGGACCCAGGGGGGAGAAGACCAATAAACTCATCGAGTACCTGATCAAGGTTTGCCCATCATCTTTCGAGGCAAAGTCAGATGAAGGATACACCCCTCTATATCTAGCTTGCCTGCTCGGAAGAGTCCAGTTCGCAAAGACACTTATCAATGCCGGAGCCGACCAGTCAGTGAAGGATAAGGATTTCAACAATGTAATCCACGCTGCCTTGACGAACAATCCCGAGCCCGAGCGACTCCGAGAGCTCCTAGATCTTCTTGATAAGGATCTAAGATCTCATATGTTCCTCCAACGAAATAATCTCACTCGCGGTGGTGATACACCTCTCCACTTTTGGCTCAAGGAGGCTAATCCAGTGCAATACTGTTGGAATTACTGTCGAGGCTACAACACTTCTCGCCGCGAGCTCCAGGACGAGAATACTGCTAACATCAAGATTCTCAAAGTAATCTTAGAACTCTCCGGCGGTGCAGAGCTCGAGACCCTCAATGGTGCCGGTGACACAATTCTCCACACCGCAGTTCTTCGTCATCTTGCGGGTCACGTCCGAGTGCTCGTCTCCCAAAATCCCAACGTTCTTTACCGCGAAAATGCGGTTGGCCGAACTCCCGGCGAGATAGCCTATGATTTCTTCATCAACTCTAATGTAGTCGACATAGAACCCGTCGTGGTTAGGCTTGATACGGGGAATGGGAATATAAAAACCGTATTGCTCAAGAAGAAAGGCTTTTCTAGAGATAAAGAATCAACCGACTCTATCGGACAGAACCGCAAAGAGCACACTTGGCAAATCATTGAGGAACAGCTCGGTAAGGCCGAGGGCAAGCGTCGCCTGGTCAGCCTCAACGAGGCAAACGACGTGGCCAAGCGGCTAGGCGAGAGCTACTCCTGGCAGCGGTACTTCCAGAAGCGCAGAACTGCCGACGACGAACAAGAGGTGGAGGAGCAGCGAGGGAAGGATGATGAAAAAGAGGTCGACTTCGTCACGACTGAGTATAGGCTTTTCCGCGACACCGCATGGATAGATGAGAAGGAAGACGGCGAGCGAGACTAGGTTCTTAACGGTATTCTGCGGTTGCTTTCAGTGATGTTACGAGTGATTTTATTAGAGATGCTATGGATTTTGGAAGTGGATCTGGGAGCGACGAAGGAAATAACGACGAGCTTACGTTTTCTTATGTAAATTCAGCTGCAGCTCTTTGCTTAACGGGAAACAAATTGGCAATGCATGGAAATTTGTAAACATACTCTACGCTTCGGAGAAAGTATACAACGCAATCAGGTACCTAGGTAGATAGGCAAGTAAACGAACGACATGGTTCGTCATTTCAATGGAATGATTGATCGGTATAATCTACTATCAGTGTATAAATAGATTGAAAACTTTTAATACCCATTTCTAACGCCAGAAACCCATTGTGTTCTACCATTGCTCAGGTAAATAGACTGAACAGTCTGTTCGTATAAGGTGCAGAGATAGGAAAGAAATTTCAACCCCTAGAATTAAATCTCGTGCACAAATGCTTCGTTTTTAGCCTTCTGTGTGCTCTCGTCGGCTGAACCGTCTTGGTTGGTTGAGGGGCGGTTTGCAATTAGGCGCTGCGTTCAGTTAGTACCTATGCACCGAATATTCATTCCCGGGTTCAACAACATACCACTAAGTTCCTCAGCAACACGGCGATGGTGACTTTTCCAACTGAAGGCACATAGATCGAAGCCTTCTCCTTAATAGCCGGGCCATCGAAGTTCCTGTAGGAAGAAAAGTTGATGCAAACAGTTCCATCACGGATAAGCTCCGTTGGCACCTTGTAGCTCTCCACGGGAACGCCACCGATAATAACGTCACTAATGGGTATGCATTGCTCCAACGCCCATCCTTCCTTCTCCTGGACTTGGTGGCGCGGCTGCTTGATACCCTGGCCACGAGTGAAGAGCTGAACTCCAGTCAAATCTACGGAATATACGGTGGCGCCGTCATTAGCGAGAAGAGCAGCTAGTGGCCGGCCGTTAACCTCCGAGCGGTTGATAACGGTGATAGTCCTCCCGAAGAGACGGTTTCCATAAGGCAGGATGGAATTGTAGATTTGGAGATATTCTAGGATCTTGACCACGGCTAGCGGGGTGCAAGGGAGAATAGACTTCTTCAGGTTTTGCGGAGGATCCAAGAACCTGATATTGTAATACATGTTGTAGATGTGTTTATGGCAAAGGCCCTCGACATCCTTGGCAAGTGACACGGTCTCCTGGACGTAACGGTCATGGGCAGGATTGCCAGGGAATATGGGATAGTAGACGATGATACCATCAACCTTGTCGTCCTCATTGGCGCTTACGATCTCTTCTTCCAGTTTATCTTTGTCTACTTGGCGCAAGTCGAAAGTGAAGCCGCTAATTTACTCAGTAAGCGATTTATTCTAGCGTGCAAATGCAATTACAAATTTCTTACTTTTCTTCACAAGTCTTCTTTGACCACTCGGCATACTTGACAGCTGCGGGATCATCATTTGCTAGAAACGCCACGAGTGTTGGTTGAGTCTCGGGATTTTTCTGGATGGATTTTAATGTCTCCTTCACTTCAGCGAGGAGGCCCTTAGCAATGGTGTCTGCTAATATGACCTTGCAGGTCTTTGGCACGTCTTGAGAAGACATCTTTCGACAAAGATTTGATTTCGACTGAATTCAATTAGTTAGTGAATTTTCTATAAATACAAGATTTTGATTTTTTAAAATTGTTAGATTACAGTAGCACATGAGGTATAAAATTTTGTGAGAAGTATAATATCGCTATTGTACGGGTAACATCCAAACGCTAAAAGAATGCAAGGCGAGAGTGAATTTTTAACGTACCTGCCCCTCTGCAATTGCCCCGCGATTGCGATAAAAAAGACGCGGTAGGGGCAACGACAGCGTGTGTACACTAACGTAAGCTGTGTTACGAGAAAGAGAATTTTCCACTATACAACAACGACAGGAGTGTAATAGACTATGTGAAGGAATGATTGAATATATGAAAGAAGAGAATGAAAAACGAGTGACTAAACGTAAGTTAATGAATCTCATCACCATACATCCCGCGTCGCTAACAACTTTTGAGCTCAAGTTTTTTTTCCGTCCCTTTTTTCCTCTGTCCCATCGGAAAACCCCACCATACTAGCATAATTGACTTTTAAACCCCTGTCAATTACCTGGTAAAAATTGGCTGCCCCTCTTACTGTTTTGGGAACATTATCTAAACTGCGGGGCATTTCGTCATTTGAGGAAAGTGCATACATCCATAATGTAACTATTCTGATTTTTTATAACATTTATTCAACGTTCAACATCAGACGAGGCATCTTTCTAATATTTCTCTTAGAAGTAAACAACACCCTGAAAATTGAATAAGAAGGGACGCACCCCTGTTCACCTTCGTGGAATAGGGTCACCCTAACGGCGAAAATGGCGAGCGTCAAATTTGAGGATCTTGCCCTGCAATATGTTCTCGCAGATGAGAACGACCAGGAACGGGAAATATCAGAGAAGGCCGCTAAAGGTGAATATCCGTAACGCCACACAATTCACGGTAGACATTGAATGATTATTAACATTTCCCCTTAGCCATTGAAGAAGCTACAAATACCCGAATAGCCCTTGGTCAATGGGTCGCTTCTATAAATCGTTGGATTCAACCAAGCGATGATACTGCTGCCGATGACAACATTATCGCACGGGCCAAAGCATTAGATTTCCTCGCAGCCACTCTTGGCGTTCTCAGAAAGAAGGATGTTTCTTTTAAAGCCGATCAGATTAAGCTTCTGGTCACTTTCTTCGGCTCCCTCTTCTCAAGCGATCACCGGGCTGGTGTCACTGCTTCCGCAAAGGCTTTAAGGCACCTAATTCGCATGAAATCATTCCAACCAAATTTAGGAGATGATATAATTACAAGCGTCTGTAGACTAGGTGAAGACTTCAAATTACAGACCCCTGCGACACGCCTAGAGCTTTATGATTTATTTCTAGAGCTCCTCCAAGATCCTGCCGTGGCCAACGACCTCGAATACCGGCATGGAAACACGTGCGGATTTATAACCAGCCTACTAGACCTATGCAGTAACGAGAGAGATCCCCAGAATTTAATGAAATGGTTTCAGATCCTAGGGATATTCCTCCAGAACTTTTCACCTTCGGAGGACGTTATACTAGAAGTTTTCAAGACCTTTTCCGCCTATTTCCCTATTTCTCTACGAGCAACCGCAGCTCCATCAGGCATTACATCTGATGATCTAAAAAGCGCTGTACGCTCGTGTTTCGCTTCTCATCATCGCGTCGCCAGCTACGCAATACCCTATCTCCTTAATAAGCTTGACCAGGGTGATGCAGTCACAGTTGCTGTCAAGGTTGATATTTTGCAAACAATCAACGCTTGTGTGGTACAATATGAGCATCCAAAGCAAAGTGTTGTGCCGTTCGTTGACCAAATATGGAGCTCGCTTAAATATGAAGTCCGAAATGGCGAGATCCCTGATACTATCAAGGCCACTTTGACAGTCATACGGTCGATAACTACTCGACTTGACGATGATGAACTTCGCTCGTTCTTATCAAGTGCCTGGAGAGATCTAGTCGATGATCTATCCAATCCCACTTACATCGCCCAGGCTGGTCGATTGTTAGTAGCAATTGCCGGAGCTGGCTTCCAGTCATTTTCGATGATCACATCCCAGGCCATTCCCAGCATCCAGACCGCACTCAAACAGACCCAATCTTCGAACCATAAGCAGGAACTTATCACACTATTGAATTCGATCCTTGCTGTACGATCACTTCTGGTCAACACTTTGAAGGACAATACGAGTGTTGACAGGAGCACTGGCCTGTTGAAAGACGATGTTTTTGGCGACTACCTCTTTTCTGCGGTTTATCTTCCCCTTTGGGATGAAGTCTCAGATGGCAAAGAGTCTGTTGAACAAATAGGCATCCTAAAGAAGATTATGGAAGGATTTGCGGTCCTGGTAGGGCAGCAATCCAGTAACACCACTCCGTCTCATCAATTATGTTCAGCCTCAACTTGCGAGAAGATCTTTGGATGGTTGGCAGGCCCGTCTATCGTTAACCCCTTAGAAAGCAGACAATTCAGCGAGGGGATTACCGACGAAGACGCCAACCGAGAAATCCGTGATTCTGCGGTTGCGGCATTGAAGGAGGCAGTGCCTTTGTATCCTCCTTCATTCCGGATATTACTGCAACAATACCTTACGTCACTTACGAAATCATATTGGCACCATCTTGCCCCGCATGACCTTCCTTTAGAGATCAAACTTGTTGCTAGTACACTATGCGACGTTGGTTGTTTAGGTCTACCAGGAAAACAGTTATCGCTGTCAAATGTGGTTTCATTGATCAACGTACTATTAGAGGCACTATTCTGGATGGTATCTAAACAAGCGCCACCGAAATACTGGACACCGTTCATCTGTTCCATCCACCTATGCATTATCCAGTCTTTGGATTCACTGTCCAACCAAGCAGATAATTCTTCCAAATTAAAGCCACAAGGAATTACGAAGGACTGGTTCATCGAATTTACCAAGAAGATTGTGGATGCCGGAGCTCCTCAGCTTGATTTGAACAAGGCGGAGGCATCTGGTCTGGTAGCATCCCTAGTAGGGCAAGAGACCGAAGGCTCTAACACTCGCAAGCAATTATTGGCATACTCTGTCTTCGTTGTACGGCAGCTATACCGACGCTTTACATCCGTCCATCATGGGTCTGACAAGAGTACCGGTGACCAGCCGCCCATAGCACTTGGAAAAGACTTTGGTGCTAGACATGTTTCTATCGCAGACGAAGATGTCTGCATTCACCAACTTGGTCTTTTGGCCACATCTGTTGTACGAGCCTTGAATGAAGATGAACAGAAAGCCTTGGAAATCGGCAAAGACGCTTTCACTCTCTTCAATGAATTTGGGGAGGATGGTGTTGTTCCTGAAAGAGATTTGTCCGCTAAACTTGCCGGAGTGAGCCTGTTGGACGATCTTCGTACAGTACCGTTATCAATGGGTATCCTACAAGGTCTCTACCCTGGCGTGATAAGCCCGGAGGTGAGTGTGATTTATCTATTCATTCCAAAGCCCAGATGTACTAATCGTGTTCCTAGCATCACCTTTACGCCCTGAAAAACCTTTGCACTATCTTGACATCTACACCAGAGCCTTGTCTGGATACGACGCGAGCTGCGTTAGATATAAGTCTTGCGATCTTGTCGAACAAGCTTCGTATTGAAGATAAGGTCAATAGCCAAGCGAAAGTACAAATTCAGCAAACCTTGGTGGATACCTTGACGAGCATCTTGAACAAGGAGTCGAGATCTAAACTGGATGCATCCACTGACATCTGCACATTCCGCAGCATCCTCTACTTCTTGGCTGGCGACGTGGCTCGATTCCGAAGCAGCCCCCCGGAGCAGAATGTCTTACTTAAGATGGTGTGTGATAAAGTACCTTTAGAGCCTACCTTAGGCCGACAATTAGCAAGCAATTTTCAAGTCCTTGTCAGCCCGAAGGAGTGTTTAGAGAAGGCGAATCACGCAATCCAAAAAAGACTAAGTGGCGAATGGTTGTATTTCCAAGCCGTTCAGCCTTATTTAAAGGAATGCTTCCCTAATTCTGGGCTGAACGAGACGGTTACTATCAATCGTGCCGTGGCCATATTTGCGGTACTGAAGCATTTGAAATACGAACAGTATGCTAGTGACATCGGCCAGATTGTGCGGGTTGGCATTCGCTCATTATCTACCTTCGACACGGGTATCGAAATGGAGTCCTGTCTCAGCGTCCTGCTACAGATCCTTGAGAAGGAACCCATCCAACTGAGGGAGCATCTACCCGGCCTAATCTCAGGTATAATTATTGCCTACGAGACGGCGAAAAAGAAACCCAAAGCTACGGAGTCCGAGTGGTATCCTACAGCAAAGGCGCAGGAGAAGGGACGTGTGTTATGCCGAAAGTTCGCACTGGAGTTCTTTCAGAAGCTGCCTCGGACGTACGAGGCGCAATATCTCGTGCCCCATAGACAGAAACTCCTACGCCCCTTGTCTACGGCCTGCGGAGATTCGGTTAGGGAGATTCGACGCACGGCACTAGCGGCTAGGATAGCTTGGGATGCACTAGCTTAGAACACTCTAGGTTGTGATTCTGGATTTTATTAGGTTGCCAGATAGGATGTTGGATGTGGTAAAGATAATCGCTCACGCGAGAGGTTAGGGGATACGTTGAGGAAACTTGAGGAACACTTCATGGGTCGCATTTACCTAGCTATGCGGACTTTATGACTGCTTAGCAAAGATAGGGGCACCGTTTATGGACTAGATGGTAGCTGACGTAGGTAAAAATAAAAATGACAGAAAGACACTCATCCATAGGTATTCATGTAATTCGAAAATGTGGTATCATGTTCATTATGCACGAAAAAAACCATGCCTAAACTATTTTCTTGCTTGTGAATCACGCCTTTCTACGCTTCGACTTCTTGCCTGCTGTGGAGTCCTCGGCCCCGGTAGAGGCGGCCTGGGAAGCAGCAATGGCGTCTAGAACATCCGCGTCTAGGTTGCTGAAGTCGGCCGTGGTCGCGGAGGCAGCGGCTTGGGCGCGCTTAGGATCGGCCTTTGCGATTAAGGGTACGGAGGTCGCGAACATGGTCTGGAAGGGACGCGCGATGAAGTGGCCTTGCGAGTCGAACCATTCGGTGAAGGAGCGCGCTAGCTCGATTGTTGTTGGGGTGCCTTTCTTCGGTGTGCTGGTGATTTTGAGGTTGTAGGTTGGGATGTTCTTTTTCGTGGAGGTGGATATGGAGAGCTGTGGTTTAGTTAGTATGATGTCTTTCGGGGTGGAGGTAGAGGTAGAGGTAGAATGGGGGGATGTGTACTTTCGATCCGTCGGGCGCTATGCCCTGGTATATGGTTCCCTTCTCCACGAAGCCGATCCAGTACGTCAAGACCCCATTAAGTATCGCGTACAAGGCGACGGCGCCAGCGGTGTAGTATTTGGTGCTCTCGAACCCTAGCTTATAGTCCCATAGGAAACAGGCGGCGGCGACGGCGAAGGCGCCATACCCGAGGGCTAGCCGGGTATCAAGGAGGCTGTTGTCCTGCTTGAAGCCGAGGGAGTTGAGGTAGTTCGGGATCGCATCGTCGGATGTGTTTTTTAGGTCTAGGTGGGTTGGTTAGTTTGGTATTCGAAGTAGAATTTTAAGGGAGAGGAAGGCGAACCCGCTAGGTTGTGGACGGCAATTCGTTCTTGAGAGGCCATTGTTGAAGTTTATTGTCTGATATGCTAGAGTAATGGGTTGGGAAGTTGCATTGGCGTCGGTCCTGCAAGAAAGTTGTCGACTTGAATTAGGATCATTGAAGCCACCTAAGCAGTGAAGCTGTCAGCTATTGGATGTAACTAGGTACCTGTAGTAGCCAATAGAAATAGTTATTGGAGTGGGTCGCTTTAAAGTTCAGCCCTGTACCGAGCTAGTGTAACGTCAATCTGAACCTATCATCAGTCAGCAAATAGCTCAAGCTCCAACGTTCTTCATTCTATCTTTCTATTCACAGCCGATTTCTTATCCGAGTCGTCCTCAAGGGAGAAGGGACAAACACATCTTTCGAGATGACTCAATTACCGCCCCAGACGATCCATAGGGATCCTCAGCTTTTGTAAGTGTTGTTAATTAGGATTAGGATAATGTGCGATCATCGCTAATCATGGTAATGTAGTTACTGGATCCTACTCCCGATTACTGTTGTTATGATCTTAACTGGCGTCTTGCGATACTATGCCACCGTTCTCATGCAAACACCCCCTAAACAGCTCGATGAAAAGTCTTTGAAAGAACAGCGATCCTTAATGCATGGTATTGCCGTGCGCAGCAACTATCATGTCTTATCTGCACCATCCTTCCGCGCGCGACGGGACTACCTTACCAATGCTTACGAGTCCGGCGCATTTCTAAAAGACCCCGATCGACGCGGCCAGCCTCCCCCTAACCCGATGACCGACCCTGGTGCCATGGATGGCATGATGGGTATGATGAAGAACAATATGGCTATGATGATTCCCAACACCTTGATCATGAGTTGGATCAACGCTTTCTTCAGCGGTTTCGTCATCATTAAGCTGCCATTCCCTATTACTATTAAGTTTAAGAGTATGCTACAAGCTGGCGTTGCAACCAAGGAGATGGATCCCAGGTGGATGTCGAGTATCAGTTGGTACTTCTTATGTTACTTTGGCCTGCAATTCGTCTTCAACTTCTTGCTTGGTAACGAAAATGGTAAGTTTCCTTGAGGTCATATCGGCTTCGATATATCCATATGCTGATCTTGTGATAGCTGCGAATCAGATGGCCCAGCAGATGGCGGGAATGGGGGCTCAGAATCCTCAAATGTTCGGTCCCGGCGTTGACCCTGACAAGCAATTTAAGACCGAAGCAGAAAACCTTGCAGTAGTCGAGCATTACTCGATTTTGGATGACGTAGAGGATCGATTGCTCGAGGGTATCAAGTCTAAATAAACAGGACTGGGTAGTAGGTAGCTTAATCAGCTAGACCTCAATGCAAATAGCTTTTCCAACCAAAACGCCGTCCCGTGCCAAATAGGTACAGTCTATCAAATAGATGCACCCATGATTATTCCCACCAAAGACAAACTCCGAGCCCCTCTTTCATCATGGACCCGTCGATGTGGTAAGGGGATGACTTCTTCGCCTTGTCTATGGTTTCTTGATCCGAGTTATCCGGTCTCTGATCATGCCATGACTCATCCAGTACCTGAAATCGGACCATCTCGTTATTGTCGTAATACATCGGATCACTTTCAGGATCGAAGACCCACGTCCATGCCTTCTCATTTTGGTTGCTAGAGAGTAGTTAGTTTCCATAAAAGTTGGATGTTTGTATATATCCCCCGGTACTTACTATAGGGTGTTCTCGGGTAGCTCCTTGAACGGGACGAAGATATCTTCGAAGAAATCGGTACGAACTGAGGTTACATTAGTGACCTTGCTTCCTCCCTTTAGAGATTGTAGGAAGCACATACTTGTGATACCAGTTTCATCGGCTTCGGTGATCCTCCCAAACATGACCTCACCCTTGAAAGGTCTAAACACAATCACACGAAACTCGACTAGATATAATAGTTAGCGATATGTTATGAACGGGAAGAGGGAAAAGCAGGGGGTCACAAAGCTATTAAATCAATAGAACATACCATTAACATTCACCATCCCGTCCCCATGACCGATGAGACCCTCTGAAGCCCATAACAGGTCATACATGCAGATGCAGAGCCCGATCTTTTGAATTACTCGGTTTGAATACTTGGAGTTGATGGCGTCTTCGATAGCAATATGGCTGGGCTTTTCAAATTGGTCCGGTCTGATCTGGACTAGATCGGCTATCTTCGTCTATGTTTTTTTGTTAGCGATAAAAGAATATTATGTCTATGGACTGGTTCTTTTTGAAGTAACTTACCAAGATAAACATCTTGTCGATGAGATTGCTTCGAATATTTCACTATAAAATCATGTGTATTATGATTTGGATTTCAATACACTCAACTGCGCCTGTACTATGTAGATGCTACTTTTTTGGCGGCCAAATTGAAATCGAAGTAAAATGTGGGGAACATTTGCCGACAGCTGCCCAGGTGTTCCAGATCCACTGCGGCTGAAGCGCATCGATGGATCATTTATTTTCCAGCGCCGTAAAGCGCTAGTGAGCTAGAACTGGAACATTATTTAAGCATGCGCTAGCACCGCGCTAAAACTCGGATCGCGTTTGCATAAGAAAACTTACAGGGGTCATTTGTAAACCTTGAAAAAATACATGCACGCTGTGCACGCAGAACCACACAACGACACAACATAGACTTTGATCATCTTCCACGTCGTAATCATTTCCATTTCCATTTTCATTCCCACTTGCGATTTCATTCTTAAACCACCTTTTCCAAACTGTCTTCCTACTTCGAGACGTTTTCTCCATCTTCGTATTGCTTTTGACTAAATCAGACTCGGGTTTTATTCCTTTTCAAAAACGTAGCATTTACGAAGATTCTGGAATACATTAATTGAATTGTCATTCCGGAAAGGCTAGCAACGTCTAGCTGGCGGTGAGCTTTCCTTTTCCTTTCACCCTTCCATTTCTTATCTACCATTTAACATTCTCTAACAATTCATCATCCAGTACTCTTCAATCTACTGAATTCCCTACTTATTTCCCGATATTGAAACTTGAATCTTGAAACTCGAACTCTTTCAAAATGAGCAACTATCCCTACGCGCCCCCTCCGCCAGCTCCTTCGGCGGCTTCTCCAAGCCCATATCCTCCCTATAGTCAAGGGCCAGGGTATACCCATTCAGCTCCTCGCGGCGGCCATGCCGCCGCAACGAGCGGTGGTAGAAGTCATGGTCATCATCAACACCAAGGACCTGGTCGCAGCGAATATGGTTCATCTTATTATCAACAGGACTACTCGTCTCCTAGTGGCGGTCCTTACAACCCTCCTCAACCGGCTAGCTACTGGCAAGGAGCTCCATCCTCAGGTCACGGCCATTCCAACGGCTCGTCGATCCCCCCTAACTACCCCCCCAGTTACGCAACCCAAGGTTACCCACAGCCTACTCAATCTTATCAAGCACCGTATCCTAGTCAGCCCACTCGTCCTCCTTATGGCGGTGTCCCGTATGGTCAAGCACCTAGTGAGTATGCGCAACCTCCGCAGCAGTGGGGTGATCATGGTCAAGCATATCCTTCCTACCCAAGCCGCGGTGGACGTGGCGGGTATCCGAGTGACCGAAGTGGTCCTCTACGCAACCCCTATCCTCCTGCGCATCACCAGCCGGCTCCTCTACAACCGCCGTACGGGTATCCCCCGACTACTGCCCCAACATTTCCCGGGCCTCCTCAGCCTCACTATGGATCTAGCAACAGAGGTCATGGTCGTGGTGGCCATACTCACTCTAGCAGAGGAGCTCATGGTATCGGTAATGATCGGGGCGAGAAGTTTCGTCACCGTGATCAGAAACCTCACTTGACCCTTAACTATCAGAAGTCTGATCCTGCTTCTGGAAAGAAGAAGAAGCGCAAGACCAACACATTGGGACTAACCCCCGATGATGATGATTCCGACAAAGGTGGAGAAGTTGTAGATGACGAGAAGCGTCTTGCGGAGCTATTTGGCTCTGATGGTCCAGGGTAAGCCTTTTTTTCTATTTTTTTTCTTTTAAATTCACTGTGTTTCCTTTACTAACATTCGGTTACATAGCATCCCTGATGGGGATTTAGAAAAGTGGTTGGCAGAACGACGGGCTAATTTCCCAACCAAGGCGCGTGTTGCGCAGAAGGAGGCAGAGTTGCACTCACAGCTCGCAAATCACGCTAGCAACGGAAAGGAACCAGTAGCTGTCCAAGTTGACCCAGTCGAGAAAGAAGCCGATCGCCTACGCAAGAGACTCGCCAAACTTGATAGAAAGATCGAGAAGCGCAAACGTGCGCCTAACGACGAAGGCGATGACATGAGATCCGAGTCTTCGGACGAGGAGTCCGAAGACGATAAGCCCGAGGCCTTGCCGACTGATAAGTCAGCTACTGGATTCTTGCCTCCTCCCCCCATTACGCGAGCCGACCCCTCTAACCACTGCAAATACTACTCTACGGGAGGTATCTGTGGTAAGAAGGGCAAGTGCCGTTTTGTACATGATCCAGCCGTTCGTGAGGCTGCCCTCCAAGAGAGGACAAGAAATGGTGGTCAGATGACGCTTAAGCAACGCCTCCTCCTGAATGACAAGGATCAGGACGATATGGAGGTGATAAAGACTATTGTGGACATGCGCTGTAATGGTCGTTTGCACAATCCTCAGAATTTGCCTTCGTTTTCTCAAGTCGACGATCAAGCCAAGGAGATGGTTGGCGCTCCAATGGTTTCTTCGTTACCTACCACTGGTGGAGAGGCTAACCTTCCTCCCAATCCCTATGCGCACCTGAAGAACCGCAAGCCGCTTAAGAAACATAACGATTGGGCGTCCGCAGGCCAGCACCAAGGGTGGAATCCTCCTAGCTACGGAGGCGCAGGCATGCCACCTAAGTAGTTGCCGCCGTCACATTACTCTGGGAGAGCTTAACTTTCCTACCGATCTGGTTCGCCGTTTGCGGTGTCACGCACAACAATATTCATCAATGTGATGAATCAACGTCCACTAAAATGGTGCCATGTGGCACGCGACAGCTTATTTGCGCCTTTCGGATTAGTATCCCCCAGGGACTCGGGAAGGCTGAGTCTATTAATTTATTACATGTGCGACTTCAGGTTATCACTTTCAGACGTCATTTGAACAAATTCGCTATCGTCGCTCGTCTTGCCAAGTAGTGGTAGATACACAGCGCTTGATTTTATGCCGTTCATCATTCGTTTCTTTGCTACTCCCTTTCCCCGTTCGACCTAGAAGCGCAACCCAGTCCAGACTTCCAACAATCCACAATTATTCATCTTTAATAATGCTTCGACCTCCTAGTACGGTGGGCGAGTTTCGCGATATCCTCATTAAATTGGCTTGAATTTTTTTTGCTATCATGATCCATGCTGGCGTTCGGTGGGCGGTGGACGTTGGCGTAGGTAAAGGTATAGGCAGGCTTGCAAGGTCAAGCAAGGACGGTAAAAGGGGCATGAAATAGAAGGCGCTCTGATCCCAGATTGACCTTATTACGGATAGACGTAAGTGTGAGCTCGGAATTATGGACAGAATCGTATAGACTGTACTAATAGCTACATTGCTGTTCTCTTGATGTTATGTGACCGTCCTGCGTGAGGTGGGAATTTTTGCCTCTGTATTTTGGCTCATGATATGGAAATAGATATAGCTAACATTGAAAATTCCTTGTATTTCGACCATACTATGGGTATTATATCAGGTAGTCGTTTTACTTAAATCACAGGGTTGTATGTATCTAGATTATTGGCATTTGTATATTTTGGTACTAGATTTATGATTCCTTTTTCATACCTTGCCCCTATAACTTCCTTTCCATTCATCGATTCTCTTGGCATCTCCCGACAGGCATATACAGCAAAAACACCGGACGCCGTTTAATGCATGATAGGTACCATCGCCCATCGCTCTGTCTGCCCCTTGGTGAAATGATCTTCATAGACGTCTGATATCGGGTTCGAAATTCGGATATGGTAGGTGTCCGTCCCCGTTGGCCTCGACATCTCTCCATGTAGAATCGGCTAGTCAAATAGGCAAGGTTTAGGGCCTGTTTCTAATCGTTCGCGCCGAAGGAAGAAAGAAAACCCTTCCTTTCTTCCCCGTGCCCCCCTTTTCCTATTTTCCGCTCATTCCCTAACACACCCACCCCATAGTTATGGTATATACATCCAACTTCGTGAGAAATTCACAGGTATAGGCTGTAGATAAGAGCGACTTAAACAAGCAGTACAGCGTTGACGCAGCCGTCGTTCTCGCAGTTGTTCGTGATCTGGGCGTAGCGGCCCCAGGCGACCTTGCCGCCGGCGGTGACGAGCCCGAGCTCGGACACGTTGACTTCGATGATGGTTCCCTTGCTCAGCACGCCGAGCTGTGTGTACAGCGGCTGCTGCGGGTTCTTCTTCACGCTGATGATAGGGAGTTGTAGCGTTACGCCTAGCTCTGGGTGGGTTACGTTGGCTTTTTTGTATCTGGTTGGAGGATTAGTAAGAGTTGGTGGTTGGTTTGATAGGGGGAGAGTGTGAATGGACATACCGTAATCCCATAGGTCGGATAAACCTCTCGTACTTGACCGGCCGTCTCGTGAAATCCGGTCCGACGAACGTCGGCTTGGTAACCATACGCTTCCAGCTCTTCTTATGCGTCTTCTTGCCCGTGCTCACTACCTTGAACATCTCCTCTTCGCTGATACCCCTCACCTTCGGCAGCGGCACGGCGAACTTGGCGGCCTTCTCGGCGCGCTTGTTCTTGATGGCGGAACTCAACGCCTTGGCGGAGGTCGGGTTCGACCGGTCGAGCAGGTAGTTTGGCAGCGGTGTCTTGGGGTCGTTCTCGGCGGCCGATTTCACGTTGCGCTCCTCGTGCGCCTTGATCTGCTTGCGCATCTGGATCTTCTCCTTGTGTCGCTTAGCCTGGTGCAGCTTCGCTCGCAGACCACGCAGGTTCTGCGCATCCTTCGAGGCCTTGTGGCCTTCTCGGGCCTCGCGCTTGCGCACGCGCTCTTCGTGGTCGAGACGTCGGCCGTGCGTCTTGCGGAAACGCTCCATGTACTCATTTTGAGGCTGGTGATAGATGTTAGTATCGCTGGCTTATTTTTTTGGGAGAGGTTGGAGGTCTTACCATGATGAATTGATTGTGCCCTCGAAAGGGACTTCGGGATTAGATATGTAGGGTCCTTTATAATCAATTCCAAATCTAAGGCGCTCGCAAACCGGTATTGATAATTGCGAGGATGTACACTTGATCTGTCTAAAGTCGGTGGATAGCAGCAAAAAAAGTTACAGTGGAGGTTCGTTATCGATCGGCGACCCGCCACTATCAAAATTTCTAATTGAACGTCCAAGCTCCAGCCACACAAATACCGCACTAAAGCCACCCGTAAAGCCGCAGCGGAAAAACCAGCGCCCCACTTTAACATTTCGATTCTCAACTTCGTCGTTAATCTTCCAAATATCCCGATCCGAGGTCTCGATAGACATCCTCAGCGGCGATCTAAAGGCCACCGGTTCGGCCGATTCTACACCGGATGAACTCTACCCCTTCCATCCCAAAACCGAGATAAACAAAACACCAAATCGAGAGAATCAGATAAGAAAAAAAGGAAACCCCCCAAAATGAGCCGCTCACTCCTCCGCACCGCCCTGGAGCTGCGCACGCCCATAACCCGGCTCCCACCACCCTTCCTCCTCCCTCTCCGCGCCCGCGCCTTCAGCAGCACCCCCGAAAAGCGCACCATCGAGCCCGCCACCCCCGCAAGCGAACCCAACCCACGCGGGCTCCCCATAACGCCCACCCGCCGCGGTCCACCCCCGCCCCCGCCTCCCTCAACACAGGGCCCATCCCCCATAACCTCGCCCTCGGTCGCAGAGCTATTCCCACTGCTCCGCGCGCAGCCCTCGCACTACATCACGGTGCACATCCACGAGCGGCCCTACCTCGTCACAGAAGGCGACCGCGTTCGTCTGCCCTTCCTAATGCACGGGGTTCTGCCGGGGGATATCCTGCGCCTGGATCGCGCGTCTACGATCGGTTCGCGGGACTACACGTTGTTGGGCCAGCCGTACATCGATTCCGGGTTGTTTGAATGTCGGGCTACCGTTCTGGGCGTGGAGAGCGAGCCGTTGCGCGTCAAGATCAAGACGAAGCGCCGCAATCGACGGTCGCAGAGGGTCACGAGTAAGCATCGGTATACGATTTTGAGGATTAGCGAGTTGAAGCTTTTGGGGCCGACTTAAAATGGGATGGGATGGGATGGGATGGGTTGGGGGGAAGGGGACCCTGGGGCTTGCTTGGCTGGATGGGAGATTGGTAGATGGGGGAAGAGGGGCTGGGGGTTAGATTCTTCTCTCTATCAAGATCTATGTGTCTGGTCATCGGGATGGACGATTGAGATGTTGCCTTGACGGCTGGTGAAATGGGGAAGACATATCTCTACGCCACAGAATGACAAGCTTGTGAATAACTCGACAAGCTTCGTGTATAAAACGCCAATCCTAGTACCAAGAAACGGACGATGGATACCTAGATATGTACGTGGTGCCCATAGCTCGATACAGAATACACATGTACTATACGTCTCAACATGTTATGCACTAAAATTGTCAAGTTACGTGAGCCATGAAAATGATCGACAAGTCTTTTCATTATAAATATGTAAGCTCGATAAGCTTTCTGTACTCGTAAAAACGCCGAATAAAGCAACAACGGCGTAAAATTCGTAAACGCTATAAACAAAAACAACATCAGCGGGCAGAACAGAAATCCTGCCGGCCACATAGGTATAAAAATCCACCCCATTCGTCCGTCGGTATCAATATGTAAGCGTAAAAAGTGTAAGGTAGGTTAGGTAGGTAGGTAGTATGATAACGTTTGTGCAGTGATGACAGCGTCTTTCTAAGCCAGAAACAGGTAAAAAACGAAGTTTTGCTCTTCCCCCTCCGTCCATTCAAACGCCCCCCTTATCCTGAACTCCGTGGCTAATTGGGTACGTAAATAAGCATGAGCAGAAGAACGTCAGGGATATTTTCGATGGCAGTAAAAAAGGACAATGGCCTCCTAAGCAAGGTAAAGAGAGAAAGGAACAGAAAACGAGAAAAAAAGGTGAATCCAACACGGGATTTATGCAATCCCCGTCAATGATTATCCATCCACGAACCGGCTCCTTATACAAAGAGGCAACCGTCTCCGTCTTCCCTCCTCTTACTATTCAACCGTCATTTAGACTTTTTTTCTTCCCCATTCGTAAATCGTAGTTATTAGGTATATTTTTCCCCACCTCCTTTCCGACTATGGTTTCGGAACCTCTCCCGGACCAGCGTTACTACCTCGCCTCCGGTGAACCAGAACCCCTCGAACCGATTTCCCTACCCACAGCCTTCGCGACGCTTCCCCAGTAGGCCTGTGGCCAGACGCTCAGGGATTCGGCCTCAGTAGGCATGCGCTCGCGGCAGCGCGTCACGACGCTCTGTATGATCCTACCGAGGAGCTCTTCCGTGATGGGCAAGGTGCCCTCTGGCGCTTCGACGGGGTATAGGAACGGGTCTGTCCTCGACAGAAGCTCCTCGCATGTGGGGCGTAGGTGTTGTTCGCGGGTGAGGCAGCGCCTCATGGTCCTTATTAGGGAAGGAGGCACGGGCGCTCCTCCGATTCCGCGATCGCGGAACTCGATGTCGTATTGCCAGTTGATGATGGCATGGCAACGGGCCATCGGGTTCGGGATGTGGCCGAATGGTGGTGTGCCGTATACCATCTGAAACAAGATGCAGCCCAAACTCCAGATATCGCTCGGTTTGCCGAGCTTCATGAGCTTGGGGCGGGGAGGATTGGAGATGGAACTGATGCGGTGGCCCGCAGCGTCGGTCGCGTTGGAATCGATCAAGCTTTCCGGACTCATATAGTTGGGTGTACCAATCTGGGTCTCGCGGTGTACATTAACGGTCTCGTCCGTCTGGATCGCGTTGGCGATGCCGAAGTCGATGAGCTTCAGGCGGCCTTGTACGACTACAAAGTTGGCCGGTTTCAAATCCGAGTGCACGATATTATGGGCGTGGACTGATGCCAGGCACTCGAGCATCTCTTGCCAGTAGTACCGGACGAAGACCGGATCGAACTTGGCGTTCTCGGGCGAGACCCGCAGACGGAGGAGCGTGTTAAAGTCCAACTCGCCCATCTCCATAAGCTAGATAAAGAACAACTAGTTAGCAAGGGCACCATACTATCAAGAGACCCAAATAGTAGAAGTGTATAAAACTTACTAAACTGAGGACCTGCTTTTCTTCGTTCATCTCATAGTCGTATAGAGTAACAACTCGTTCTACGTTATTCAGCTTCTTGAGAAGATTAATCTCGCCCTTGTAGCCTCGAACGGTGTTTTCGTCAGCGCCTTCAATAGAGACACGCTTCAACGCAAACATTTTGCCGTTATCGGCTGCTACGCGATACACCTTTCCACTTCCTCCACGGCCCAGAGAGTCGAGTCTTGTGTAGCATTTACCGTTAACCTTCATATAGTTCCGTCGCTTCGCAGCCCCAACGGTAGTCGCGGCTCCGGCTGTGGACGTGGCGGCTTCGAGCATAGACATCTTGGGCGGAGGTGCTGGCGCTGCCCGACGAGGCGTATTTTGATTCAGGGAACCTAAAGCCTTGCGCTCGGGAGAGGTAGGACGTAAGGCGCTCGAAGGTACCTCAGCAGCACTCATAGGACGGGCAGACATGGCAGAAACCCTGGGTAGATCTTTATCTAACTTTTCCAGGAAGCTGTTCACAGCTGGCTTATTCCTTCTGAAAGTTGGAGGTGCCTCGTTTTCCTGGTCGTTTTTCGCGGGAAGTTCTGGCTTTGGGGGTGGGATCCGATAATGGGGGATAATAATCTCATCATGGTCAGGAGAAGCTTGGCGCGATCGTGGAGCTCGACCGTTTTCTTCTGCGGATGATAAATCCCTCCTGTGTGATGCCCTCCCAGAGCTCCTGGAGCTAACAGGGCTCCCCGAAGCTAGACGATCAGGTACATAATATGACGAGGCCAGATTGTCTCCTTGCTCGTAATCGTTTGCGTCCCGAGGTTGCTGTCCATCCGGTTCCTGGCCGGATTGAAGTGGCTCTCCTTCGTTTTCAGCATCCTCCTCGCTCTGTCTCCTTCGTCCTCGACGCGCCGGGCCGCTGAGAAAGCTGCCGGGAACTTTCCCTACCCTCTTGACGCGCATTGAGCTCTGTACGCCTTGGTTGTCTTCGTGTCTACTTCTATATCCGTTAGAGCCTGGCCTAGAGGCGCTACCCGGATTAGAAGATCCAGTTTGTCGGGGAGCAGTTCGTGGAACATCAGGTATATCATTTTCATCAGATTGCACGGCGTGAGAATGGAAAGAGGATGCGAGATCAGTTGGTCTTGAGGACTGAGCTGAAGAACCCGAGCGACCCCTACCACCCGATGAACTGACAGCAATCCTGACCACTCTTCCCTGTTGAGCCGGCGTATTTAGATCCTTGTCCTTCAGTTCGGATGCATTAGCTTTCTCCTCAGCCATGCTACTGTCAGCTCGACTAGGAGGTCGATTTCCATTCCGCGAGGCTGTGAGCGACGTGGATGTTGACCTTCTCTTTGCGGGTTTAATTTGGGAGGCAGAGGCGGAGGCGGAGGCCGAGTTTCCCGATGCCGCGCTTAGTCGAACCACCCGTTTCCTTACAGGACTGCTTTCTCTACTAGGTTGACTCCTAACAGGTGAAGACTGTCGCGATGGAATTTGTGCGCTACTAGCACGAGTATGTCTCCTCTCTTCCCCATTTGATGTTACTGATGAACCCAACACGCTGCGTCTCTTGATAGGCTTTTCTGGCTCAGCGCGAGCCGGCGACGAAGGTCGATGGCTCTGGCCTCGGGTTCTAAGAACGCGTCCATTATCCCTCTCTGGTTCAGGTCCTTCGTCGTTGAGAAGAGCTTTCGTGAGAGCACTGAGCTTCATAGGCACAGGTATCTCGTCATCGGAGCTGTCATTTCCGGCGAATTGCGACTTAGAACCATGAGCTGCAGATACTGGATTCGATTCGGCGCGACTTATTTGTGGTCTTCTTAATCCAGATCTGAGAGACGATTTTCTTGATACTATGGCAGATTGGTGACCGGAGGCTGCAGCCGCCGGTAATGCGGAGGCCATTACGAGGTATACTGTTGGTTTATTGTATGGTATATGTACACGTTATGGGGTTTGAAAAAACAAAAAGAGCGGAAGCTCAAGCGGATAAAGCGCGTCGAATTGGCGAATTAGTCGTGGTTGTCGAATTAATCGATGTTTTACGTGTCGAATCCGGTCATTGTCCAAAACATTTGTAAATCTAATGGTAATGGAAAAGATTCAAAAGAATGGGGTGCGAAATGCAAAAGTAATTGGCGCGTTCATGGATGTATCCGGAAAAGGTCGTGGGATGCTTGGATGGTTGAGATGCTTAGGATGCTTGGGATGCTTGAACTCCCCCTGGTTCAAATGATTCAAATTGTTCAAAGATTGGCCGAAGATTGTTTTTTATTGGTTCAATTCAATTAGCGTCCTTTTTTTCGTTTTTTACCCCGTTGCTAGGAGCAACAGAAACATTCCATGTCCCGGTAACCAATCAGATGGCGTATTAGAGTTAGGCTAGTTAGGCTAATTCCATATCGACAATGCTAAGATTACCTAACTGTGGAACTATGTTTATGCACATACTGTACGCACATAAACCCCCACATAAACAACTTGACTGTTTGCATAAAACTCTGTTTCTCTCACATGCCCCTCCCAGCAAACCAGCCAAAAACGACTACGGCATTCGAGCTAGGGAATGACGACCGTTAGATACGTATAATTCTAATTTTTATTAGCTAGTCATTCCACGAGCATTGTCGGCATGGCCGGCCGGGGATAATTTGGATATGCGTACTTTGTACTAGGTCATCCTTTGGCAATTCATAATTCTAGACAACTACTGTAGCTTATTTAACCTTGTAACGATTTCAAAACCTGTAGACAATGTACACCAACATACCTAATATAAATATAACATTCATAAAGTCAGCATTCATCAAAGCATTTTCAGGATATCACGAGCAAATTTCACCATATCAATTCCCGGAGAGAGGATGCGCATAGTCATCTGGAGAAGTAGGACTGTATTCGCCTTTGCCTTAACCATTTCTGGATACCCTAATCGGTCAAACGCATACCGTTGCGCGCCGAAAACCATGCAAGACCGCCACAGCCCATTTTTGTGCCACTCCCCCAGAAACCCATGATTTCGTTGCGTTAAACACGTACGAAATCCGTTTAGTCGAAGAGACCGAATCCCATGTCGTCGTCGGATTCCTCCTTCTCTGTACGTGTATGTTAGTATACCTGAGCACGAGGGAAAGTATGGATTCTGAATCATACCCTCTTCCTTCTCTTCCTCCTTCTCCTCGGCAGCGGCAGCACCACCAGCGGCGGCACCGCCAGCAGCAGCGCCACCACCGGAACCACCAGAGGGAACGGAGGCGAGCTTGCTTGAGCCCTCAGCGATCAACTATAAATTTGTGTCAGTTTATGCCACTATCTCTTCACTCGGTCACAGTGCCAGGTCGCCGTACCTCGTTGATGTCCTTGCCCTTGAGCTCGGAGATGAGAGTCTCGAGACGGTCATCATCAGCCTCGATACCGACGGAGTCGAGGACCTCCTTGATGTCGGAAGCGGAGGGAGAGGCGTTGCCGGCAAGGCCGAGAAGAAGGTAAGCTGCGAGGTGCTTCATTTTTGCTGATTTTTTCTTTAAAAAATGTCTTCGGTTAGTTATTGTGGTTTCTTGCGCAAGTATATTTTTGCGACGAGCGGGGAGGGGTCCGATGTAAGATTGGCAACTTGACAGCGTCGCAACGTCTTGGTATACAGAGCTCTTGAGAGTAGAATAAACTTACGAGATATGTGAAGAACACGAGTAATCAATCGATTTAACCGCGATTTGAGGCGGAGACTGAGACTTCGAGTTCTGTGGGAAGTTCGGTGTGACGAGGTTGAAAGATGTAAATTGTGACTGTTCGGCCAGAAGAAAAGTTCTAATTCCTTTAGATTTTCGGTGCGGCTAGAATTGACTGTGGGCAAAAAGATGGAGAATGGATTCTCGCCTATCACCTGATTAGGGTCGTCTTGGATGTGATGAGATCTACCAATGAAAAGTATTGTATTTACCCCACTAAGGTTGTGGCTTTGCTTTCCAGCTAGCAGCCACATGTCCCTTCCCTGCATTCCCTGATGGCGAATGAAAGTGCTGAAATGACGTAGCTCAGCCACATCAGCACCCTTCCAACTGGCCAGGCTCTGGCCGGGGTAAGAAAAGTGAAATTTAATCAGGCTCATAGACGTGTAAGTACCTTTGTACTCAGTACGATTCGTAGAAACGGAACGGCACGAGACTTTCTTTTTGTCCAGACCAGACCAAAGCAGACAACTGCCAACTGCCAACTGCCAAACTTCTTATCATCACCACTTAGTACTTTACCACTTAACTTCCGAACAACTCCATAGATACCCGCATTCCTTTGTTGAGAGACTCCCCGCCGCTTTCGTTGATCGTGTTTCTGAAATACATGACTTCGACTTTTTGCTATTCGAATCGGCAAACACGATCATCTTAACCACAATCTCATCATCTTTTTTTTTTCAGGTCGCATCAGGTCGAGGACGGGACTCATCGCCTATCCATGACACAGCCCACCAACATATGACGCCTCGGGCACTCTGAATGCTCCTGACGGCAACTACAACGTATCCTAAAGGCTCTACCATATCTAGCCGACAGCGAGTCTTATCAAGATGCCTGTACGTGTCATTTTTTCATTCGTGATTATTGATTATTTTGCTCCTAACTCTTTGCGCAAACAGATCGGTGATCTCCTCGCCGAGATTTCTGGCGATAATCCATCCTCTGCCCCGACACCGAAGACACCTGCATCGTCAAATCTCAAGCGCAAAGCAGAAGATGATTCACAAAGTGCGACGTCGGTCAAGCTTGTCAAGTCACGACAACAGGATGGCTCTTATTCAGCAAATAAGGTCGTACGCGAAGTGAAGAATGAGCCTATCGATCGAACAAAGACTACCACGTCCACGTCATCGAAGCCTTCATCCCTCCCTCACCGTACAAATTCACCGGCAACGAACGGCCGCTACGAACCTCCTGTGCCAACTGGACCGCGTGTAATAGGTTCATCGTCAAACGGCAGACCAACACCTGGATCCAACACAACCCAGCCGAGGTCATCCACAAGTACTGCTATTCGACCAAAGCTGAGTTCAGCTTCTCTAGCAGCCGCTGCCAAGGCCCCTCTTGCTAGATCATCACCTACCACGCCTACCTCTTCCGATCCGTCAAAACCACCGAAGAAGGGATCATACGCAGAGATCATGGAACGCGCAAAGAAGGCTCAGGCAAAGATCGTGCCAGGAAAGGTTGGTGTGATTCAACACAGAGCTATTGAGAAGAATCGACCTGTGAAGCCGGAACCAAAGTCTGGTATGGCAAAGAACGCGAATGGGAAAACATACTCCGGAAGCGCCCGACCATCTTCTGCAAATCGTGGAGTGCCCAGAGCTGGAATGGCATCTTCTGATGGTCGGAACGGTGCTTCGAAGAATGTGGGTGGTAACACTAGTACTAAGGCCCGGCACGGTTCGCTCGGTGGTGAAGCGGAGAAGAAACTCAAGAAAGCTGCCACAGCCACTACAGGCTATACTGGAACTGCTCGTCCTCGCCCCGGTGCAACATCAGGAAAGTCATCATCATCTAAGAAGGGGCCATCTTACAAGGCTGGTGGTCTTCTTGCACCTCCTCGATCTAATCGACGAGACAAGTATGAAGATGAGTACGACGACGATCTGGACGATTTCATCGAATATGACGATGACGAAGACCCTGATCCTCGACACTACGATTATGCATCGGATGGTTCGAGTGACATGGAAGCCGGCCTGTCAGACATTGACGTCGAGGAGCGACGAGCCGAGGTACTAGCACGTGAGGAGGACAAGAGGGAGCAAGCCCTAGAAGAAAAGCTCAGGCGTGAGAAGGAGGAACGACGACGACGCCTCAACGGAGGCCGATGAACTCGCCTCCAATACTCTCTTCTTGTTGCTCTGCGGATGACCAAGGTTATTCAACGCAGACAATAGTGACGTCTTCGGCCTAGTTTTCTAGTTACAATCACGGTTCGTGTACCTAGACGGAAATTGCATGGAAAAAGGCGTTTTATGATTTTCACACCCGCAGGGCTAAAAACCCGGAAGCAACGGCGTTCTTCATGCATAGTTGTGAGGTCAGGTCATCAAAGGGAGTGAGTGGTGCGTTGGCTTGTACTTAATTCCAGCATAGCACAGCTTTTAGGTGCCCTTGCAGGAAAATTTTTTGCAAGAATTCCGAGCTTTGTACATTCTCAGAAGGTTTAGATGATAATTTGTAGTTATTACTTGCTTGTGTCTTAACAACTAGTTCTAGAGTTAATGGTAGATTCGTTTATCTAAGTCGTCTTTAAGTTATTGGTGACTGGAACTGTTTCGTATGAAACCCGTGGTAGGGGGAATAGTCAAGAACCAAAACTTCAACGTAAGCCTGTCAATAGGATCAAGTGAAGAGGGAAATGATAATACAGAAAGGAAGACAAACGTAGGATAACCAAAAGAAACTCCTAGTTTATTCTATGGCTTTTAGTTAATCCTTTAGGCATTTGTATTCCTAACCCCCTTTCCAAGGTTAATCTGAAGCTTTCTATACCGATCTAGAACGACTCTTAATCAAATTCAACAGTGGCTATAAAGCACCTACTAGACAGACAACAGTCAATGGATTTCTTCTTTTAGCCGAAGAACTAAATGGAATACTGTTTGTGCGGCTCTACGTTGTCTTGATAAATCTGTCTTCCACAGTGTTCAGTCTTGAATCGAACTTGTAGTACAAATGGTTGAGGTAAAGGAAAGGAAACAGACAGCAAACAAAAAGATTACGAAACAGCAAGGCAATTGCTCAAGCAAATACAACTTGCAATCATATCCTGTTTATTTTCCTATTACCCCTCTGCACCTAGTATATGAAGTTGCCTCCCCCATCCTCATGTAACTTTTCTCTTCTACCTACAAGGTAGCGTTGAGGGTTTACATCGAAGAATCATGACGGCTATTCCAATTACTTTTTTTATCTTAGCAAACCCTACTCCTTCTACATCTCACCCCGATATTATATCTAAACATACCCTTTCACGCCTTATCGCACAATACTATGATCGATCCTGTATCGTTTCGTGTTAGGTACAAGTGAATATAGGCAGAACAAGTCACCATGAAAATTCTCGAAGTTAAAATCATGCCTATAAATTCCGGCAAATGCAATATGCCCAACAACGGCGCGGGCGTCTCTGCTGACTAAACCCCCGGTTCTCATGCGCCACACTGACCGGCCTTGGCGGTTAGCCGCTCGTTGCTCCGTTTTGGCCTCCGTGCTCTAGCCCCACCCAAGAAACCGTTTTGAAGGAATATAGAGCGACCGATCGAGTTCGTCCCGCTCCGAGTGACGCTGCTTTCTACTTGACGGCTCCCTGGTGTCCACTCCGCCATGGCTCGAAGCGCCCGGATTGTAGGACTCTAACTAAACAACATGGGATGCCTCGCAACCCTGCTCTGTGAGGGAGTGTGACCTTAAGCAAGGCACTACTCTCTAGCAAATCCTAGAAAGCACTTTATGGGCATTATATTTTGGGATGCTTCACAGAGTTTAATGGATTCGATAGTTATCGCAATGAATGAACATGACAAAGATGGACGGGCGCGTGGTATTTGCTACAATACGATTCATTTGATTCTTACCTAGGAATAAACAGATGGGTGTAACCGTAGGAAACCTGTTCAGAAAAAACCAGGTTTGGATTAAGGGAGAGTGTTGTGCTAAGGATGTCTACCTTGTTCCAAGCTGCACTTTGGTTGACACAATCTCAAAGCCGTACCCCCACTGCCAAGTTACACATCCCAGTGAACTTCAAGCACCGATAGCTGAGATTCCATGGTCTCATACACCTTATGAAGGACGAATCGCTTATCTGCCGCTGCGAGAAGCGATTTCCATTCGTCCAGATGTCGTTCGTAGCTGTTGAAGTAGAATTTCACCGCCATGTCAACCGACCTAGTGAGTTTTTGTCAGTAAGCATACAAGTTCACCTGTTATACCTGACAGCCGCATACCTCATAACTCGCTCTCTCCATAATGGACTACCACTTCCCGGCTCTGGCATACATGCGTCCTGAATGAGGATCTTTGCTCCGGGCCGGAGGGCGGGAATCTGAGCTTTCAAGATGTTGACGGCGTATTTATCACCCCAAGAACGGAGGACCATGCGGAAGAAGTAGACATCTGCCTGCACCGTCTGAGGATCAAAGAGCTCGTGGTTCATGAACTGGACGCGCTCTTTCAACTGGTCGGGAACAGCGGAGTCGGCGCCTTGAATGATCATGGCCGAATCCTGGACAAGTAGCTTGACGTTCTTAAACTTACTTGCCAGGTCCATCGCGACTGAGCCTCGTTGGCCACCAACATTCACGATTTGTACATCTCCGAGGGAAGCCCAATCGTAGGCCTTGGCCACATAAGCGTCTCCGCAACCCGGAACATAGTCCAGGGACTTCATCCCGCCTGCAAAACGCATCGCCGCCTCAGGGTCTGAGCCAAGGACTTCGAATACCGACTTCCCTTGGTTGGCAAGGGCGAAGCCCTATGAAGATTAGTAAAATGAGTAGCTCGAGTTTGGATTTTCTGTGAAGGCATGGGTTAGACATGGAACATAGTCTAGACTCACGGTCTCATTGGCTTCTTGGGAGGACGGCCATTTCTCGATCGCTTCTCCGACCTAGTGTAGAGCATCTGTGTTAGAATGACGCTCTGTGTTCATATAAATGGGACATGCTTACTCTAGGGATAGCTGGCCAGGTATCATGGCTTTCAAACGTGGCCCAACCGATGATTTCTGGGCGGGCTAAGAACTTAGAGATCTTGGTATGTGCCACCATACCTGGTTCCGGCTCTTGTAGGATGCGCATGGTTATCGCATGTCGAAGCAGGCGTCTGACAAGCCCCTTATCGAGGTTCGTTTTCTCAGCGACCTCTTCAAAAGAGACCTGACTGCCATAGGGGATCATGCCTAGAATCTTGAACCGGACAATTGAGTCAATGCTAACGACATTTGAGACCTTCAGAAGATTAGTTTCATGGCGCCTAGCTGAGCCCAAGAGGTCCTTACACCGGCAAACTTGTAGATGAGCATCAGAGGTTCCAAGAGAACCTCATGGAGCTCAGCGGTTGCGTCGAGGACATCATCCCGAATATGGTGCAGATCAGAAGGGAGGTATGGAGGACTATTCTCGTCAAAGGATGGGGATTCTACTCCCCGGGCCGAAAGAGATTCTTGCAACTCTGCAACCAAGCTGCTTATCTTCGCAGCTAGTGCGACGATTTTGGTGTCGGGTGGTGCCATTTTGATCGAGAAGCAAGATAGCAAAATGTTAAGGGTACGCGCGATAAGTGAGATGTAGTATCTGATCATTTATCTAGGTAATCTCACAGAGATGGAGCTTGAAAGAGAGAGAGATTCGATTATTGAGCTCTGTGACCAGGGCTCGAACCAACTACACTAATCAATGAACTTTAAGAGGGTATATGGTTTTATCGCATACTAATACTGCTTAATATGCATATATGTACATTTATGCCCAATATCGGCATAAAGTTCGTGGATTAGTGTAGTTGGTTCGAGCCCTGGCTGTGCCTCTTTCAGGTTTGGATATTGGGGGCTTTCACAGGCTTAGGTCTTTGCTCTCCTTATTCAGCCCCGCTTGGCGGTTGGAACGGGATCTATCACTTTAGGTACTCTCTACTGCCCCTTACCTAATGTGTGTTACACAGCAGGTTGAACAGCAGGCTCCACGTTATTCGGCCCCCAAGATAGAGTGGTTGGATTCAATTAATCACATTCACACCCCTAGCCCGACCAAGTCACATCAAAAACACCTGGCACTGTGGACGGCGGACCATAAGAACAAATCTACTCTGTGCTCAAATACTTCGATGCAGCAGCCAACCTCGCACACGGATATTGGGAACTAACGGAGTCGGATCACTTGGACTATCCCTGGCATGCCACGCACCATTGCTACGAGGCAGGAAATTTGATTCTGTATCGTCTCTGGTATTATCGCTCCCTAATCCATAGCCACTACACCACCACTCAAATCTTGGAGGTGGTCCATCGAATATCCGGGCTTTTCTTACGTTACCTAAGCATGTCATTCTACATGGAGGATACTTCTGCCTTACTTACTAATGTAAATTGGATTCTTGTGGTCAAAAAATGGCCTGCAGTCCGATGGTGTGGTGCGTTGTTTGATTGGCTACGAATAGGGGCTCTGAGCTTGGCTAACTTGGGGTAGGGAGAGAACCAACGGCGTCCAAGAGCAAACCCCTCGATGATGATTCTGGCATCCTTTCCTTGTTAATATTCCATATTAACCCTTGCTGCATAGCCATGCACACCTATTCCTCGTATGTCAGCGTCTAGGCACAGGTTACCTCCTGACAAACCCGTTTCTTCACCAATACGCAAAGTAACTATTATCTAGTTACTGTCAGACATCGGTCTTCCTCCAGGTCAGTAGCTAGAGGTCTATGGGATCGGGATTCGGCCCGTTGAGTCCCCGTGAGGGTCCTGTTGGCCGCTAGTCCTAGGAGCAGGACAGACAAAGAGCTTCACCTGTATGTATACCGTGTTCTCCATAGCGAGAGTAGTTAGGAGCTCCTCGCGCAACAACGTCGTTGTTTCCTAGTCTTTTGGTTCCGCCTCGTGACAGTTACACTCTTGAGGATTCGTACTATAGAAAATGACCAGACAACAGCCAGGCGTGGCGTTCTTTCACAAGCCTCGGGGTGGCATGTATCGAAAGGATATGGTTAGCCAATGCCAACGACCCGGAGGCTACATGTTCCAAAGGGGATCCAGGCCTCTCGGCTATGATCATAACCCTTGAGTTCGTATCATAAAATAAATAGTAAACGCTAGGCTTATTTACGGTCGACCGAGACCGCTATTAAGGTCTCTGATCTACTTACAGATGCCACCATTGACATGTAACACATTAGCTATCAGATTCCTTTCGCCAGATAAGTGGAATTTGGCTACCTCCTCTCGCCAAATAGACCCGCCTGACTTCGCGTCCGTAAGTAGAATAACCACGCCATCTTGTATAGCCCAGCAAGGGGCTAGGGACTATTCTTGGTTCCCGTGGCCGTTGGTCTGGCTTTTTATCTACTAGAAATATGGACCAAGACGCCACGTTAAGGCCTCTACAGGGAGCTGGGAAGGATAGTGGTCATGGTTTCAAGGATGCCTTATCTGAAAAGACTCTATGGTGTTATAGAAGTAGGCTAGATTCATCCTCGGAAGCTTATGGTTCGCCCTTGTAATATCGGCGTATCCGATTGAGAATGGCATACGTGGTTGTAGCCCAATTCGCGACCTCAAGCGTCTACGCTCATAGCTAAATCTAACACATGAAGGCGCCTTCGAAGTGTCATACTCTAGGGTTATCATTAACGAAGTTGCGAGTAACCTTCCTAGTGTATGTAGTTCGAGCTACTATTTGACCATGTAATAAGGGGGGGAAACGCTGCAAAGACTCAAACTCTCCCAAGCAGACTCTTAAAGCTTGACCAATTTGACAGTAGGCCTCGCAATTTATAATATATACATTCATCTAGATAATGTCGACCGCGGACCATAAGAACAAATCCGCCAACCCGCCAATTCAATTAATGTATTGAAATGTATACAGTATAATACAGTGTGAAAATGTACAGTCTTATACATATCCCACACGGTGCTCTGGATCTTACAGCGGGTCATAGCGCTATAGGCCACTGAGAGCCCTGTAACTTATAGGCTTTATAGCGCATTAGCTCCTTATAACTTATAGGTGGCTTTTTAGGTAGGTATGTAAAAAGCCTTAAAGCTAGCGCTAGAGCCTTCGAAAGTTTTAAAGTTATTATTAATATTTCAATCTTTTCGAAACGAATTGAATTAATTGATTGATCTGATTCAATCAATTAATTTGATCTAGTTGAATGCGTAATAGGTAGGTAGGTAGGTAGGTAAATAAAACCATACGTGTAATAGTTCAAAACTAAGGGTGTCACGTGACATATGCTGAGCCTTATTAGGAGGTAGGTATATACATATGTAAAAAAGCTATCCATACGCTATAACCCCTATAAAATGCAGGGCTTTCAGCGCCTTATAGCGCTATAACCCACTGTGAGATTTTGGATACCGTGTGGAATATTCATTATACTGTACGTCATTGTACTGTATTTAACTGTATACACTTCAATACATTAATTGAATTGGCGGGTTGGCGGATTCGGCACTCTAGAGCCTCATAATGAATAGGTGTTTCCATAATAGGCAACCTTGAGTAGGTAGCCAGGAGCACATCGTCTAACCTAGGGTTCTGAGCTAAGTCCAAGTAGGTATAGTGAGCTGTCACATAGAAATATTAGAGATACCCCGTAGCGTAGATATCTATCTACCCCTGAAAGATGAAACTAAATAGCCGTATTACCACGTTATAAATTAAGATATGTACAGCCGTTTCTCTCCGTTTGCTTCCGTTTTGTAGCTAAGCTCGGCGCCACAATAACGCCACAACCGTTCCCTCTGTCAACTATAAATTCTGAATCGTAAGTCTATATTCACAACACAGAAAAAAAAAGTTATTTAGTAATATTGGTATTTCTAAAATCGCATTATATCGCATGACCGAACTGCTTTATTAAATTTTAAAAACAAGAAGTGATGCCTTTGAAAATGCCTAGATTCAACGACCGCGTCCAATTTTGATGGGGTGAGGAGTCGCGTGGGACGACCCGTTCTGTAGGTTGTATGTGACATAGGGGATGCCATTTTCAGATCCCAAAACTACCAGTCTTGAAAGTTCCTTTGTCATGTAGGCATCATTTATATGCAATATGTATTAACAGGGATGACAGCAATCAGAAAGACAATGCTGGCTAACCCTATCATGAATGTACATGTAAAAATTGCGAAAAAAAATAAGCAAATAACCTCCCATATGCGAATCCACCTTCATCCTAGCTCTCATATAGTTGTCTGAACCCCCCATCAACTGCTCACAAAACCCCAGGACAAGTTTATATCCTGACGATATATCTCAAACGGCAAAGCACAGTAGGCGTAACTCGCCACTGCCGTCGCCCTCCACTTCTCCATAGGTGGCCTGCTTCTTGCCCCAATCCCTTTATAAGGGCTTTGAGTCAATAGCTTATTTAGATAGGCCGTTAACCACCACAGACTATATCGATCACCAGGCCCAGTCTCGAGCGATCAGCGGCGGCACGGGCTAACGGATTCTATCGCCCAACTCAGCCACCCCATCACCTCGAGTCTTTAAGACATATCGTAGACCTTGGTCGATGGGATATAGGGTGTCGTTAGGCCACTAGCGGCCCGGATGGCCCTACATCCGGATCCGAAAAAGGTACCTAAGACGGACCTGGGCTACATCGTAGCATACGTACTCATTGTACACTAGAGAGGATGGAATGCCCGTCGGGAGCATGCCTTGGGTATCGGGCTAAAAGAGGCGCGGCCGTCAGTACAAATATAACAGTGGACGAATTATTCGGTTTAGCTTACCACTATGATGCCCTTTAAGGATGGATGTATATATCCAGCGTCCTTCCACGAGGCAGGGCCATTCTGGCCCAGTCCCCATGTCGAGAGGAACCTGCCGGCCTTTGCTGCTTCTGCGGCGTTCGGCATTTGAGCCATGGCCACCTGCGAGGTATGGCCTAGCTCGGCTTCGCATAATAGTAAGAGGGCATGGCCGTTACTACTGTTAGGAAAGCAGTAGTTCGCCGACTAGGTAATATGTTAGGAATCTGCATTAAATATTGGAACTAGGCTAAGTGCTCACCTTGCTAGAGGTATCCGCCAAGTATATACCTTTCCCGAACACTGACAGACGTTAGTATTCCTCAGAATAATGAGGCGAAAAGAGCGTATCAAAGAAAGTTAATAACATACTGCGAAAATGTTAGCTTCAGTTGCGTACAATGGAGTAATGTCGTAGAGGGGGAAAGGAGTTGTATGACAGTGAAGTCTACATACCTGTAACCATTATTAGGCGCTTCAGGAGGTGCAATCCGCAGTCCATGCGAGAGGATGCCACCGAAGTTGGTGCATCTCGAGCCATGCCAAAGGAGTTGTCTCGACTGGGGAGGATCGTACGACGCCTTGAGGCGCTCCTTTTCGCCTTTTCTCGACACTCTAAAGATCTGCGAAATCTCATAGTTGACCTGGTGTGTTGCGCCTTGGGTCTTGAGTAACAGGTCCTTCAGGTCAAGGAACTCCTGACTATCCCTATCTAGAGGAGTCATTTCGTCCAGCCCCAAGCTATTAAACTGCTGGTCCGTCGGGTGCAGTTTCTCTTTATCTCCCTCAGCGCTCATTAGTAATGAGGCTTCCTTCATATCCGACAAGCTCTCGAGAAGTTCTATTTCCTTTTTGAGCAACACCGGATCCTTGATTACGGGAGGTTTGTTCCTCCCAAAGACGTGGGGGATGAGAGAAAAGTATAAGTTAGATAATTCCTCCACAGCCGAATCAAAGCTCGTTTGGTACTCTGTCGTGGCAAGAGAGTGATCGTGTAGGAGGGCGGATAAGTCGGTCAACGCTTCGTATCCTCGCGTTATTGTTGACATGCTGAGCTTGCCCAAAGGTAACGAGTTGGCATTGTAATTGAGCTCGGACATTGTAGCGGCGAAGTACTGTTGGTTGAATATCAACTTCATCAGCTCTTGTACGGGCTTTGATAGACGAGACGGTATCTTGACACCGTCTTCGCTGCCGTCCTTCCTTTCCACGTCATACTAAATCACTTCGAGTCAGTAGGTGACTCCTATCAAAAGACATTAAAAAGACAAATGAACGACGTACGCATCTCTCGATAAAGATGTACTTCTTGGGTCGTGGTGGATGTGCACGATTCACCCAAATTAGACCAGTCTTTTCACGAAATTTGGACTGGAATTCCATGCAGGCAAGATGCTGGCTACCATCACCATGGATCTTTGTAGCTCCTTGCGCACCCACCCTACCCCATCGGACTCTACAATAGAACTTATTATCAAGGGATCGAAGAATCTAGAAAATATGGTTAGTAAGTTAATCCATTTGTTAATGTGTTCGAAAAAGATAGTGAGCAAGAGGATCTTGACTGGGTGATATCTACTAGGATAAAAATCCAAACACGTACCTGAATTCTGTAAAATTTGTTCACATTTCCAGAACTGGATGCTTGGCTTAATGATGCATCGTAGATTACACCGGCATCATTAATGAAGACCTCGTAACCAGGGAGCTCAGTTTGCGCTCCCAAGTCCAAAGGGACGGTAACATCGCGGGTTAGGGCGATTTGCGCTTCACCGATCTTAGCTTTTCCTTCCTTTAATTCAGTCTTGTCGATTTTCCCTCTTTTGGCCTGTGGTCGGGTGTCGTCGTCGTCGTCGTCGATGTTGCCATCATCTGGTTGCTGTCGTTTTCGACGAGTACCGACGATAGACGTGTGGGATCCCGATCCGAAGCGATAGGTTTCTTCGTCCATACGCTTATTGTTCTTAAGCGAATCTTCCAACCAGTGGAAGGTTACAATAGGAATATCATACTCCTCGGCTAGATCGGTCTTTGGATGTGACCATCGCCTAAAATATCCCTCGCCACAGACCAGATGCGTTGTTGTGGATGTGACGTTCTTGGAGTAAGATGCACCAAGGACATCTAGATACTTCTCCTTTATTTCGACCTGGGTTCTATGCCCAGGAGGCCCGGGGAGAGCGCCGCTCATAGATATGACGCAGCCACTTAATGGGAGCGGCGCCGGTAGGGTCGTCTCCGACGACATGGCTGGAATCCAACCTTTTGGTAGAAGTAAGTTGCTTAATTAAAAAGGTGGAGGTTAGGATGGAGAGGTACGATAGAAGTATGATAAAATCTAGGACGAATTGTATACACTTCAGTGGGCGAATAGACGAAGTGTAGATAGTTAGAAGGAAAGATGAAAGATGAATAAATAAGAAAGATGGAAAGTTACGATTGAAAAGTTTAAGTTTTCGTAAGAAGATAATAAATGAACCGGTTGGCTTAAGCGTTAATTGTTAATTGGTGATTAGAGTAAAAGTTGGAATGGGTACTAGGTACTGTGTAGCGTCTGGTATTATATATTCGACGACGATAATTGTAGAATCCAGGCAGAGTAGTAGTGCCTGCCCACATACCCACCTGCCACTTGCCCACCCGCCCAGGTACTGATGTTGTTGGGACCGTGTACTAACTGTTAGGCACCTGGACAGTTAGGTGATGTAGCTGAAAAATAGGCGAATATAGTTGACGCCAGATCAACGCGCGACAACGTGACTCACGGACAGGGATGTTAAGGCAACAACTCAATTGATTTTACTGGCCTCCATTCTTTTTTTATACTCTTTGGTACCTGGATACCTATGGGGGCATTTAAATAAATTAAGCACTAATAAACTTTATGTTTTGACATTTTTATTTTCATTGGTCAAAATTGTGTTATTCTCATGGCTCAACATGTGTGAGGTGCACTTTTGGAAATTTTATCACTAGCTCAGGTACGTCTTCAGTTTTTACTACGGTATAACAACGGCAATCACGACCGAGAACAATGAAATTGGCTAGAAAAAGGTTGTTATGTATAATTTTCTTTTCTTTTTGTTTCTTTACTGCAAGGAGTGCCTTATATGTCATTCCTTCCCTACAAGCAACTACTTCTCGAATTTATTCTGAGGGGGGCAGGTGCTAATAATCCATATTCTCTCTTCTCGACAGTGACGTCATATATCTACGATACCTAAGGTATTCGTCATAAGGCAAGCCACCAAAAAATAATGTCATACATGAATTTGTCGAGTTTGAGCCAACCTACTAGGTGAAATTATTATATTTGTTCTAGAAACTGGCAGACTGGTAAACAGGTAATCACGTAATACTCAACTTCGTTTACATTCACCGCTTAAAAATTAAACGGTCGTCGTTTGCTGCCTGGTCAGGGCTGGATCTTGGCACCCCGCGATTTGAGATAAGCTCATGGGGAAACGTAGCTCCCTGTAACCGATACCGGTTTCCGGGGAAAGAGCGGGATCCCCGTTCTATCTGACCGGACGAATAGCTCAGACGGAATTGAAGTTAATTGGTCGAAAAGTGGGGAGCTTCAGAGTAACCGAGCATTGGTGCTGCTCTTTTCGGAAAAGAATTCCGAATTTGTCGGACTATTTTCCCTCAGAAATGGAGCCTCGAAGTTATTGCGACTTGTTCCAACGCGATGGCGGAAGTCTGCAGGTCTATATATATGGGCGTAGCACCCATGGACCGGCCTTTGTATGGCCCCCTTGATTCCATTCTCGGAATCTGTGTCGGATTGTTGCTGTTGCCGTTGCCATTGCCGCTGTGAAAATGACAAGGCCGTCAGAGATCAACCAACATCCTGTAACGGATACCGAGAATGTCGAAGAAAAGAAGGAGGATCAATTTGATATTATCGAGGCGGAAAACCGATCTGCGAGCCAGGCTGTAGTAATTGACCCGGAAGACGATGATGACCCAGCGAAACCGACTTTACCATTTTCCAAAGCGAGATGCATTGCTCTTGTGGCAACGGTCACGGGCGCCAGCTTCTTGAATGTAGGTGCTGAGCATAGCACCATTGTCAATTTCCGGTGCATTCTCGCTGATTCTGTTTAGACACTATCAATCCAGTCTGTCATCATTATTCTGCCAACGATCGGCCAGGAGATAGGAATTCCCGACAGTAGACAGCAATGGGTAGTGTCTTCTTACTCCCTTACTTTTGGCTGCTTCCTACTTCTATGGGGTCGCATCGCAGATATTTATGGGAAGCGAAATATTTTCATCTTGGGAAGTGCCTTCATGGCAGCGACGATGATAGCCAACCCATTTATCCCAAATGAAATAGGCTTCAACATATTCCGTGGCCTACAAGGACTTGTGAGCATATAGAACAAACTTCTTTAACGTCTCTCATACGTACTTATCGAATTTTAGGGTGCTGCCGCCAATGTACCAACAGCTATTGGAATCCTTGGTGTTACATTCCCGCCGGGCAAAGCAAAGAACTATGCTTTCAGCGCGTACGGTATGCGATCTCGTTCCCGCTTGAAGCTTACAACTTCTCATTAACACCTCTTACAGCTGCTGGCGCGCCTCTTGGCTCCGCATTCGGTAATATAATTAGCGGCTTCATTGCTTCCTTTGCTAATTGGAAATGGGTGTTCGGGGCTACTGGTGGAATCGCGCTTGTTATCACCTTCGCAGCTTTATTCTTCATACCACCACCACCACCAGATCCAACGAATGGGCCAAACAATATCTCGTCGCCAAAATCCATCGACTGGATCGGTGGCGCTCTTATTACTGCCTCGATATTATCTCTGTTGTTTGCTTTGACGGAAGGCAATGTAGTAGGATGGGGTACGGTTTGGATCTACCTGTTGATCGTGATCTCCATGCTGCTTCTTGCAATCTTTGTCGCGTGGCAATGGTATCAGGAGAAGTATACGACAAGTAAGCCGCTTATGAAGGTCTCCCTCTTTAAAGACCCCCGCTTTAGCGCCGCTATGGTCATCATGGCTATGATATTCGGCGCTTTCAACGATATGGTTGTTTCTGCTACATTCCTCTTTCAGGATTACCAGGCACTCGGGGCATTGCAGACCACCCTTCGATTTATACCTACGGGCGTCGGTGGGACGATCACTGCGTTCGTGGTGAGCCATCTCATCTCACGCATACCTACCTGGATATTGCTTTTATTTGGCAACCTGAGTGTATCGGTGGCATGCCTTTTATTCTCTGTACCGATCCCTCCACATACGTCCTACTTCGCTTATGCGCTACCGGCATTCATCCTTTCGGTATTCGGTACTGATACTGGTTGGCCGTGCCTAACCCTCTTTACCTCCAAGACCCTGCCCCAGGAAGACCAGGCGATAGGAGGTGCACTCGTTAACGCGATGGGGCAGATTGGAAGAGCGATCGGGTTAGCAATCACTACAGCAATTCAAACAGCAGTGATGGCAAGGGACAGGGGTGTGCCGGTAGAGGAGTCGGGTAAGATATTGCCTTGGGAACCAGCATCGTTAGCTGGATTAAGAGCAGGTATGTGGTTTAATTTCGCACTTGCGTTATGCTGCTCGGGCATCGTGACTGTGTATTTTCGTGGAACTGGTATTGTTGGCAAGATTGAGACTAAGCAGCGATCCGGGAGAGTCCTTGGTCAGGAGGGTACGACGAAAGAAGATGCTGCTCGTAGATAGTCATGGATACCCATTTTCGCTACTCGCATTATCACCTTAATTCAAACTTTCGAATGATAAGATAATTGCTCAATACCACGCTCTATTCGGTGCTTTTCCTTATCTCGGGATGTTTCTCAATGACACCTACCCTTAGGGATTACCTATACGTCCTATCAGCGCAATGCGACGATGAATTGCGGCTACACATGGCCCAGTGGCTCGGGGATGACGTTACACCAGTGGTAATGTTGTTATTTCATATTTATTCGCCACCAAACTCCGGGAATTGGAGTCGGCTGGTGAACATTTCTAGGTCTAACTAGACAGTTCCGTATGCGCAGGTAGCATACACACCTATTCCTTCTCCGCCGGCCAAAGCAGCCAGGAGATAACGACGAGCAGTTTCATGACGGCCGCAATCCATAGTACCCCCGCGGCACCGACACTACTCCTAGCTAGCACTCCGCCCAGCACCGCACCGATAAGGAGCAGTGTCGGTGCCCCGACTCTTCGATTTCGCTCTGGATTCCGCAGCGCCAGCAACTCCGCGTCAGAGAACAGGTCGCAGTAATTACTCGTAAGCACAACGCTCGTCAGCGCATTGTACTTAAGCGCTCTACTTGCGACAGCTTGCCCGCAGCTCTGGAAGGCGACCAACGCGATAGGCGCTAGCACCGGCCAGTCAATAGACTCCTTGGGATCGACACCTTCAGCGGCGTCCGGGCCGAAAGTGATAATGGCGGCGGCAGCTGCGATGAGCAGCATCTGCAGCGTGAACGAGGTACAGAGAATCCAGCGCCGTTTTGGTGACGGGGAAGGAACTCGGTGGAGGGCGGAGAAGAATACCGACCCGATGCAGAAGCAACCTAGAGACGTTCCGGATTTGATCCACCGTGTAGATTCATGAGGCGCGGTAATCCCAAGGCCGAAATACACGGTGTTGCCTATTGGAAAATATTAATCGGAGTGATTTGGGGATGTGCGTAGGTATGATATGACTCGTAATTTCTTTTGCTTTTTTCATGTTTTGGTGTTACGGCGCCACATACCTGTCTGCATCGATACGAAAGAACCCCAGGTTGAGATGGACGCGCTGTCGAGGAGACCGGTGATGATGTAGCAGGCGAGCAGGACTAAATCAGCCCAATCGCGGCGCACATCTGCCGTCATATTTTTCCGCCATCTTGTCGTTTTAGACATTTGATTGTTGCTGCCATGCAGTAAAGGTTGCTGCTCCTCATCGCCATTGGCGCTCGGCCGGGAGTTATGAGGCAGGGCGCCGTACCCATTAGAAGAAGACATTGGGCTGTGACTCAGAATCGCCCGAGAGCGCCGCAAAATCTACCAATCCAACTAGTCCTACATAAACATAGTATGATTAAATTGCGAAATTTAGCGGAATAATTGGGAGATAAGGGGGTTTAGTAGAGCGAGGTCGGGCAAGATGAGTAAAATATTCAGGGCGTTCGCAGCCGAAATACAAGCTACCGTGCCGTCTTTCCAGCCCGGACCCACGCGCCAAAGATCGATGACGCTAGCTATCCCAATTAGGCAGAGCACCTAATTCGGGGGCTTGATTCGGGATTCTCTAAAACTTTAGACAACCCCCAATGGGCTTCCAGTCTTTTGTCATTCGTTGATTCAATGCTAGACTATGATCAACGAGCGCTTCGGACCAGGGATCCTAGATAGGCAGGACTGACTAAGTGCCAGGCATGTACGTACCTAGAGCTGAAGCTGAGGGTTCTGGTAGGGTACCTATGGTTTCACACATGCAGCTACAGAACAGCGCTCACGCACCATAAAAAAACCACCGAGGCCTAAACCTGCGTAAGGTTGAGAACAGCAAACGGACGAGTTGTTCCATTGGACGACAACAGGAAACAATTTACTAGGTTTCTGTTACCTATCACACGGAAAGTTCTTGCCTTCTTGGCAATGGGATAGATACTTAGGTACAACATCTGCTTGGTGATTTCAGGGCAGTCGCAGCCTTCCTATAGCATCCTGAAGCTATCCGGCAGTTACTCCGGAAGTAGCATTCTCACCTGAACGGCACCTATCATCCGGCGCTTGCCCAGGGTGTTCCTGAGCTGGACGGCTGTTCGGCATTTGCTCGGTGTTGAATATGCTACAATGGACGGTCGATGTTTCCAAGGTTTGGTGTGTTTGGTGTAGCAAGTTATCGGACGATGCCGGTCCTTGGTTGCTTAATTATGAGCTGTGACGACATCCATTCCATTGAGTTTTTAGACCTTTTTTTGTGTCCGTCTTTTATGTTTTCATTACCCATTTGTCTGAGAGAGCTTCAATTCCTGCCCTCAAGTTACCCATTATTGAGTCACCTATTGACTCATCTCACAAACATCATTACACAGGTATCGAAGCAGTTGCTTTTGGTCTCTATCGCTTCCTTGACTGCAGATGGTCTGCCTCTAGGTTAACTACATGCCAAAGCTCTAATTCACACATCTTTTGAAGTTCGTCAATTCATTTTATTCCCGAAAATGCAGCTCTATAACTGCCGTTGCGTTTCTACGTGGCAGCTATTGGTCACCGGACTCGCATTGAGCAACCCCGGTCTTGCAGTTCCGGTTGAGGACAGCCCGTGGCAATATCTTCTGGCCGGTATCGAACTTCCGCCGAAATACAGCGCAAAGTCGCAATCACCCTATAAACCAGGCTTTAGAGATCCTTACGATAAAGCTGTCGACTCGATCGGCGAAGGCCTTGATCCTCTTCCATATAGAAATGGTTTCGGTACCTCAGTCCTTGGCCCCTGGAACCGCGATCGCTCTCGTCAGAACCCAGATCTGGTCAGACCTCCAAGTACGGATCATGGAAATTTGAACAATATGCGATGGAGTTTCGCTGATTCTCACGTGCGCATCGAGGTAAGAATATAGAATTGGCTAGATTTCTCTGCATTAGTCTAATTTATTCCTAGGAAGGAGGATGGACTCGACAAACTACCGTTAGGGAATTGGGTACTAGCGTAGAGCTGGCTGCTGTGAACATGCGACTTGATAAAGGGGTTATTCGAGAGTTGCATTGGCACAAGGAAGCCGAGTGGGCATTTGTCCTTGATGGCCAGGTTCGTGTGACAGCCATCGATTATGAAGGCGGTAACTTCATTGATGACCTTAAGAGGGGAGACCTTTGGTACTTTCCAAGCGGCGTCCCTCATTCTCTTCAGGGACTTGGCGATAACGGTACCGAATTTCTTCTAATATTCGACGACGGAAACTTTTCCGAGGAATCTACTTTTATCCTATCTGACTGGTTAGGTAAGCAGTGTAGTGTTCGGTAACATGGCCCCATTCATGCTAACGACCCAAAAGCTCACACTCCCAAGTCGGTTATAGCAAAGAATTTCAACTTAGCACCTGAAGTGTTTGCCCACCTCCCCGAAAAGGAGAAGTATATTTTCCAAGGCACACAGCCCGGCGAGATTGGGGAGGAAAAACCGACTGGCAAAGGCGTTAAGAAGTCCAAGACCAATTTCGTCCACAGAATGCTTGAACAAGAACCCCTCGTCACTAGCGGCGGAGAAGTCCGTATCACGGATTCCAAAAACTTCCCCGTATCAAAGACTGTGGCAGCAGCACATATGACCATCCAACCTGGAGCCCTGCGCGAGATGCATTGGCATCCGAATGCCGACGAATGGAATTTCATCATTAGAGGCCGAGCCCGAATCACAATATTTGCCTCTGAAGGTACCGCCCGAACATTCGATTATGTCCCCGGTGACGTAGGTATTATTCCAAGGAACATGGGCCATTTCGTGGAGAACATTGGGGACGAGCCAATCGAGATGCTGGAAGTCTTCCGCGCAGACGAGTTTAGAGACTTTTCTCTGTTTCAGTGGCTGGGCGAAACACCAAAGAGGATGGTCGTGGACCATCTTTTCAAGGACGATCCGAAGAACGGTGAAATCTTCTGGAACAAAGTTCAGAGCGCCGAGAGAGACGAAATCACTCTTCCTGACTTTGACGAAAGAGAGCCCGAGCACCGTGAATTGTAAACATCGGGATTCCAATCTCATGATCAATCCTAGTCAAAGTTTATCTGACTTTCCAGATGCTTCATGAAAAGTTAGCATTTTTTGTATATTATTGCGAATATTCCATCAAATAGTGCGATATATCAATTTAGCGAGTTTTATTCTTGTCCGCTGCATACTGCTATAATCCCTGAGTATTGTAAAAAGAGGTTTCGTAAAAAGGGGTAAGCCGTTTTTCCGCTTATGTTGTGACCACATACTTCCATCATCGTCTTGGCCACGCATCTTCATACTTGTCGTCACCTAAAAATCGAGTATAATAATCTTATTGGGCTATATTTTAAAAGATGAGCCCATTTGATGCGTGAGGCTTTTGCTTGGCTTATTAGTAAGGTATAGATAAACGGGTTTCTTGATATTCAGGCTTTGTGAGGCTAGTTACGAGATGAAATATTACATGGGGGTTGATAGATTCTGTCTAGAGCGTGCTGGAGAGTGAGGGGTAGTCGGCGACTGCCTTTAGACCTTGTGATATATTGATAGAATATTTCAATTCGATTTCAGGGAACTTTTGGTTTCAATTTAAGCTAGTAGGCTACTTTGCATTACGTACTCGGTAAATCGGCTTCTGCCTGCTTGAAGCTCGGATCACTCGGCCATCGTGTATTGGATCATGTTAACATAGAGCCTTGTCGCCATCTTGGCTCTGTCCATATGTAGGCGCCGTCTGCAACGTTGAATCAATAGAATTTCGTATATTTTATGTCATCGAAATATTTCCAGTTTCCGGTTAACCGTAGTTGTTTCCCCGGTGTGGGAGATATCTAGAGGCGCCACTAATGCACGGATCGAGAGTCTAGGCTACAGAAACATGGATGAATATTCAGGGGCCTTACTTGCTCATCGTGGGGAAACAAGGGATTGACGAAGTTTAGTCTAATATAGCTTAGCCTTACAACAATTGCGAAAACGCTTTGATAAGCGGAAGGACGGGTCAAACCCGGTGTGGAAACTTCGTTTCGTCTTTAACCATAACTAGCAAAATATAGGGGTACCATTTTAGGGGATGACCAATGCTGATGATGATTATCTGTTGATTTTCAAGCGCCACATATGGATAAGAAAAGTAACCATTTACAACCTCACTTACTCTCTTCACTCAATGAACAGAAGTCTCTGATACTCTCCCTATCTTGCCTCCCCTCTGGATATCACTAACACGGAGTTAGTCGTGTCTCATGCTACACAGCATAATGAAGTGTATCCAATCGCGATGCTGTCCTGATCCAGATTGGTACGACCACGCCCCATTCGAGCTCTCCGCCCCCATCTTGTTTCTAGTAAATCATAAACCCCACGAACGTAGCATCGAATTGGGGTAAACCCCCGGGAGACGCTTACGAATTCCAAGTCGCAGCACAACCCTACCAGTATGAACGGATCAATCATGTTGTGCTCTCCATATCACCGGCATCACACCGATTTGTATATAGATAGTGCCGTCTCCCCAACCAGTTAAGAATGTGTCCGTGTCCTTCGGTAGGGGCACGGTTGGATAGCTAGGGTACCTATGTCGCGAGTGGTGCTTGCTGGCCTATCATCTTTTTTTTTACCGCTCCCAATCCTGAACTAAGATCGCCCACATTTACCCATCACAATTCTGTCCTATTTTTAAACTTCAAGTATGGTTGCGAATTCGCAAGAATATGAAGAAATCGGCCAGATCAGATGCGCAGTGATATCGCGATAGAATAGAAACAAACTAGTTAGCCCTAACTGCTTCATCACTTGGCGCTGAGAGCGAGGAACGCAAGCCGGAAGATCGCTTCCATGCAATGTAACCGTTACACTGAAAGCTTGGTACGTGTCAAGCTTTCTGTTACCCTTGTAACATATCCTAGAGTGGAAACTTTAAGAATCCATGGCGTTTTCCAAGGCGCTTGGCCGCATCAAAGAACCAAAAGAATTCCGGCAGTAGAAATATATCCTGGCTATCCGGCAACTTCTGGAGCAACAGGCCTCGGTTTTTCTTGGCTGCATTGCCACATGGACTTGTGATCGCGGCAATGTTGAACTATACACATGATCGCTGTACAGTATGTACGACGATCCTTCGCCCAGACTTGGCCGCTTACTTGGCCACGATCCGAAGATTCGGAACTTTTCTAAAACCTGTAAGCTGCCAAGACTCCTAACCAAGATTGTAAACTCAACTTTTGACTTCATATGAAGTTGACCGGAGACTACATGCCGTCATTGTGTAATCAGATTATGTTGACCGTGGTTGCTTGGGTGATCGTTAATGATCCTCGTCTAGAGATCTGACCATATTGTCAAAGTGACATTTAGGGCATGGATGATTAATCGATCTGCAAGCCATAATGCGATTACCTATAGGAATTGTCCCTTAGGATCCAGCAGTACCAACTAATCCTATCCTCAGGAATCTGTCCGGGCAAGATCTTGAATACAAAGGAGATCGCTCGCAAGACGATAGTCGTACATATATATTTGTTATAATCACATCGCAGATGTGTGATAGCGATGCTAGCCGTTTGGTGAACCATGTATCTGAATATTGATTGGCTCATAAGATTTGCTGCTTCTATTTTTGAAATCATCCCCTAGGTTGCTTACTTGCTCCAATGTTGACTACCCCGCGTCCTAATATCAGTCTGGACGGCAGTGTCACTCCAAGACATGATCGGCTATCATCGTAGGATATCGTCGCATTTAGCCACAGAATGGGGCCTAATTTGTGGCCTTGTATTCGTCTGCGAGTCGCCAATATGAGTACCAGCCTAGGTAGACATGTAGAAACGAGCATCGAAGGCACATTCCGCTTGCCGCAGCTTTGACTAGATCCCTGGTGCCTGCGTGCTGTGTTCGGTGTGGTTTCACGTCGTGTACCCTCGCCTGAATGTGTTAACATGTCCGTCATTAAGTCCAATATTTAAGGGAATCTCTGTTTGATGCCGACGGAGTGGCGAGAATATGCCGATGGAGGGTATGATTTCTTAGAAGCGATGGGTTATCTTGGTTGAAGATGTTGTTGCTTTAATGATTGAGTGGTATGAAACCTTCTGTTTACGGAAGCAACCCTCTCGAACCTAGGAACCGGGAGCGTTGAGACCTGGTTGTCTATACACTTGATCTGAAGTCTATATTAATAACTGTATCGAGGTTAGTACCATCAATTAGAAGAAAAAGCCAACGATCTCAACCCCTTACCCCTATCTGATACTTGACCATGGAGAGGCACGTCGCTGCTGTAAAAAAGGAGTTTAGGACGGACGTTACCGTCAATAGGGTAGCAAAATTCGCCCGCACTGCGCCACCCAAGTTCCCATCTGCTGCTAGACAATACCTTCTCGACAAGCTCCCTATTATCGAATGGATTCCACGATATTCACCACCATGGCTTCTTCAAGACTTCATGGCCGGTCTTACGATCGGAGTCTTGCTCATTCCTCAAGGTCTAGCGTATGCCAAGATTGCGACGATTCCAATCGAAAATGGGTTGTACTCTTGCTGGGTCCCTGCCGCCGTAATGGTATTCATGGGGACATCGAAGGGTAAGACAAACACTTACGAAACTAGATGATCGCGCAACATAATGAAATTGTACTCACTTGAATACAGACTTGTCAACAGGACCAACATCTATCCTCGGTTTATTGACGGCGGAAATAATTCGTGACTTAAAGAACGAGTACACACCTGTCGACATCTCATCGGCCGTCGCCATGATGGTGGGTATTTGGTCCCTCCTTATAGGTTTACTTGGACTTGGGTTTCTCCTCGACTACGTCTCGATCCCCGTACTCACCGGATTCATCTCGGCCACGGCCTTCGTGATTGGGATGGGTCAAGTCGCTTCGCTTGTCGGGCTCAGCGGCGGCCCGGATGGTGCCTTTAATCAACTCGGCGATGCCCTCAAACGGCTCCCACACTGGGACGGCCCAACCTGTGGGATCGGATTCGGAACAATACTTATCCTCCTGATACTCCAAAAGATAGGTCAGAAATGGGGCCATAAGCATTTTGCCATCAAGTACATGGCGAGCAGCAGGGCAATCATCGTGATGGTGATCTTCACTTTGATATCCTACCTCGTCAATAAGGATCGAGATGAATACCTTTGGGGTATTAGCCAAGTCAATACGCATGGAATCCAACATCCCAAAGCCCCAAGTGCCGCATTACTCTCGAAGGTTGTGGCACGATCTATCGCACCGCTAGTTGCATGTACGCTTGAGCATCAAGCGGTTGGTAAGGCCTTCGGTCGCAGGAACCACTACGCCATCGACCCGACTCAGGAGTTCAACTACCTCGGTGTTACCAATATCGTCAACGCGTTCTTCGGCGCGATGCCTGTCGGCGGGGCGATATCTCGAACAGCCGTTAATTCGGAGTGTCACGTCAAGAGTCCTCTAAATGGCGTCGTAACCGCGGGCTTCATCATCCTGACGCTCTATGTCTTCTCCCCAGCCCTGTACTGGCTTCCGAAATCCACTCTGGCTGCCATTATCGTAAGTTCTTCACTCTTCCCCCTTTTGTCAAGGTCGTAATGGGAGTTGCCACATGAGATGGGATATAGGTAGATCGCTAACGACTCTCTTTCACAATAGATAATGGCCGTCATCCACCTCTTCGGCCCACTCTCCCTAATCTGGCGATACTGGCGCATCTCCCTCGCCGACTTCATCGCATGCATGGTCTCCTTCTGGATCACCATCTTCGTATCAGCCGAAATCGGCATCGGCGCCGCGGCCGGATGGAGCGTAGCCTGGACGCTCCTACGATCCGCATTCGCGAAGCCGACAATCCACATCAACAGCACCGCCCCGAACTCAACCTCCAGCCCTAGCAGCAACAGCACCAACAGCAACGGCCCAACCGACTTCCAACCCCTCGCCCTCTTCCCTACCGCCACTACCACGACTATCACGCAGCAGATAACCGAAAATATCGGCGGCCCGAGTATACCGGAAGACACGGTCATCGTCCGCTTCGCGGACTCGCTGTTCTTCCCCAACGCGAACCGGAACAAGGTCACTGCGCTCGAAGCCATCCAGCTCGCGTACCCGAGCGTGCAAAGCCCGCAGTACAGTGCGGACGCGGAGCGCATGTGGAGCGTGGCAGCGGAACGGCGACTCGCACGACTACGCGTTAGTCGCGGCATCGTGATGCGCGAGATGCCGCTCGCGGTCGTGGTCTGGGATTTCGGTATGGTGCCGTTTGTCGACGCGACCGGAGTTACCGCGCTCGCGGAACTGAAAGACGATGTGCGTCGCCAGCTGGGCTTTGGGGTGCAGATCCGGATTGTGGGGATGGCAGAGGGGGTGAGGGCGAGGTTTGCGAGGGCGGGGTGGAGGCTGGTGGATGTGGATGGGTTGATGGATGGGGCGGCTGATGTGGTGTATCCTTCGCTTGAGAGGGCGATTTGGGATGAGAGGGATCGGGATAGTTTGAAGGGGGTTACTACGGAGAAGGTTTGAGAGGGTTGGATTTTGAAGAAGGTGGGTCTGGTTTCCCCGTTTGCTGCGCTAGGATGATATCCCTCTTGGTGTTGAATATAAGAGAGCGAGCTCTAGATATGGGTGATGAATTGTTTGTAGTGTTGGCTATGGATAAGAATGACGCTTGCCACCTGGTGCGCTTTTAACCATGCGTATTCACAAGTTGAGGTGCGGCGTGGTAGTGAGTGAGTGAGCAAAGGTATGAAGATGCTGCTTTGTTATAGGTATAATCTGACCGAATGTTTTCCACTATGTCACGGGTGACATCGAAGCAGAACGTCACGTTGATAATGATATCCTTAACTTTGGGAGCTGGCGATAGGAGGATGAGAGATGTATAGGAAATTAGTTGCGCCGAGTTTGTGTGTTAAACTGGATGTTGTGAAGTTTTGAAGAATACATGGGCGCGCTATCAAACATAGAAGTAACCAAATTGTAATTCAATATCCCATAAGTCTAGGAAATAATTCGAATTCATGAATTGAGTACGATTTGAGAGTCGAGTCGAACGAGAAAAAGGTCGTCAAGGTGATCGTGGGTACCTAGTACCTGACTAGTGCTTAGTACTAGGTGAAATCGGTAAAAATCCGGCACATTGTCCGTGATATTATTATAATGCTTTCTTAGCTACCCACTGATAACTTCAGCATGAGGAAAACAGCACCTTGGCGCAGCGGAAGCGCGCCGGGCTCATAACCCGGAGGTCCTCCGATCGAAACGGAGAGGTGCTAGCATGCTTCAATTTTTCTTTTTCTCATTTTCGTCTCCCACACAACTGCACGAATTCGCCAATTATGAGATATTTGATTTTTTTATGCAAAATCACTCATCCCACTTATGCATTTTGTGGCTTAAATGTGGCTACAGTTTTTAGTAAAACGCGACGCGTGGGTTCTAAACTTTATTTCTTTCCAGCTTCTTCTTTTTCCCCCAATCAACAAATTTAGAGGTTATCTATTAGCTTCGAAGATTACTAGGAAACATGTGTGGTATTCACGCAATGATCTCTACAGATGCTAACGGAATCATCTCTTCGGAATTGAAAACATTGTTGTCAAATCGTGGACCAGACCATTTTGGCCAAATTTGTCGCGAACTGCCATTCGAAGATGGGGACTCTGTGACAATCAACTTCACCTCTACCGTCCTAGCTTTACGAGGCGACCATATTGCAAAACAACCTCTGACCTCGCCTACTACAGGATCTGTTCTTTGCTGGAACGGGGAGGCCTGGAGGATTGAAGGACAATCTATCAGCAGTAAAAATGATGGGGAGCTTATCTTAGCCAAACTTGATGCAGCGGATGCGACTTCAGATGAAGCTCGAGAGTCGCACATTCTAAATATCTTACGGAATATCGATGGTCCCTTCGCATTTCTCTTTTATGATGCCCAGATGAAACGTCTGTATTTTGGACGAGACCGTCTTGGACGACGATCGCTTTTATCTAATCAAGCCGAAGATGGTAACTCGATCTCGTTCTCGAGCGTCGCAGACGTACCTGCTGCCGGCTGGGTGGAAGTCAATGCAGATGGGGTCTATTCCTTAGACTTAGGCGCCCGTCTGGCTACACCTCACGGATTGAGGCTTAACACACATACCGTTAAATACGATTGGATATCATCTGGTGGAGGTGATATGGTAAGTTCTGGCTGAAAATCATTGACTGTTGCGTACGACTGTTTCTATAAACTTATATTTACAGGTTTCGAGTATTGGAATTTTCAATATGGCTTTACCCCCACCCGAACACAAGCTAGATTTCAACTCAGTCTCAGTTGAGACTCTCAAGCACTGGTTATACGAATCTCTGAAGTTGCGGGTATTGGACATTCCAGAGCCGCCAAACCCATTGACCGATGTTGATATTCGTGTCGCCATCCTATTTTCTGGTGGCATAGACTGTACCGTTCTTGCGAGAATGGTTCACGATCTTGTACCAACAAATCAAGGAATTGATTTAATTAATGTTGCTTTTGAAAATCCGCGCCAGGTTTCGATAGGCAAAACTCTACCACACCAAAATGCGTCTGATATTTATGAGGCCTGCCCAGATAGAGTGACGGGTCGCAAAGCGTTTGCTGAGCTGAAGTCTGCGTGCCCAGATCGATATTGGCGCTTCATCGCAGTACGTTCGGGCCTTTTTACATAATACTAAACGATATGTTAATCTGGTTCAATAGGTTAATGTTCCCTTCGAAGAGGCTATGAGCCACAAGTTAAAGATCGTTTCATTACTACATCCCCATAATACAGAGATGGACCTCTCTATCGCCATGGCGCTTTACTTCGCCGCACGGGGTACAGGCAATTCCTATATAAACAAGTGTGAATGGGAGCCGACGCCGCCGAGCGTAAACTCGCCAGCTAGGGTTCTCTTGTCTGGCCTTGGTGCCGATGAACTGTTCGGTGGCTATGCACGACATGAAGCTGCTTTCAAGAATGGGGGATACCCTCGTCTCATTGATGAGTTGAAGTTAGATATTAGTCGTATCGGGCAAAGGAATCTAGGTCGTGACGATCGGATTATGTCACACTGGGGAAAGGAAGTCCGTTTTCCTTACTTGGATGAGGAACTTGTCAGGTTTGCGATCAGCTCTCCAGTATGGGAGAAATGTGATTTCCAGAACCAGTTCCACCCAGCGGTAATCGACCCAGCCAAGAGAGTGCTTAGGCTTCTGGCCGATAAGCTCGGTCTACCCATTATTGCAAGAGAAAAGAAAAGAGCAGTAAGTTACGATCGTAGCATAAGACGACGTGTCGCTAACAATCTGCTAGATCCAATTCGGGTCAAGAACAGCGAAGATTGAGAGCACTACGGGCAGGCGTCGAGGCACAGCACCCATTATCTCAACTTAACACCGTTCATCTTTGATATGAGAAGCAAATAATCGAAAGTTCGATGGTCTGGCAGTGATGATTCATCAGATACTTCCGAGTTGGGTTGCAACACTCGATTTGAACCCCAGTGCGCGTTTCTGTATCTGCAGTAACCCTCTTGGCAAGTTTTTTTCCGACCAGTTCCTCCGACGATGACGCCTTAAAGGCATGTCTGAGCCAGACTTCCCTATTTGATCCCATTGAAGTGTCATATGTCAATTAGCAGTGATTTTTCAGATGCACGTCGCCCTTACGGTAACAAGTCTATTTCCATGTTATAGGAAAGGTAGCATTTGCAGGGATTTTGATGCCCCTTTATGCTGTTAGATGACATCACGAGTACTGCAATGCGGGGTTTGAATGATAAAAATTTCAACACCGGCAATTGTCCACAATGCCTTTTGACTTATACAATAAATGAACTTGTAGATTCAAATCCATTATCGAGCACGAAGATGATGTTTGTGTTCACGTTGACTTTCCCATTTCTATTCGTAACGCTGGTCGGGGCTACTGAATATGAGCAGATTGTCCTTTCACCATCCGAACCACGTCCGTCAGATTCAGATGTGTATAAGGTCCAATATGAGTATGCGATTGCGAAAGCATCACTTGTGGTTATCATGAAAATGGTATCTGATAACTTTGTTCCAGGCTAGAAAAGGCCGAGATCTTCCCAACAGGTGTGTTCAAGACCTGCTTAGTCATGATTATTAATGCTATTAGTAATATCGCTTACTAATATGAAAATCACCCCCCTGAAATGTCAAGGTATTCGTTGCTGACTTTTACAGTCATCGATAAATTCCTCCCATCGTTTCTCCTAGAAGCCAAATGGTCATCTGGAGAACGGGCGGAACTTGGAAATACAGTAAAAGTGGATAAGGTGCAGAACGAACCAACCATTACGGTACGGAGAGATGATTCTGGTTCATCGTTAGGGGTTATGGAGAACTCCAACGTAACATACTCCATTGTCATCACCGACCCGGACGCGCCATCCCGCGATAATCCAGAATGGTCCGAGTTTTGTCACTTCATCGCAACTGGCATAAAGATCTCGCAATCCTCCGCCGTTGTGAGGGCATCTAGCCTAACGGACATTATATCGTACAGGCCACCAGGCCCGCCTCCTGAGACGGGAAAACATAGATATGTTTTCCTACTTCTTGCGCCCGTAAATGGAACTACAGATCCGTTGAACCTTAGCAAGCCGAGCGATAGGAGGAATTGGGGCACAGGAAAGGCGAGGCACGGGGTGAGGGATTGGGCTAAGGAGAATGGATTGCAACCTGTTGGTGAGTGTCGTATTAGCATTAACGTAATACCAACCTACTGACAAACGAGTAGCAGCGAACTTCGTCTACGCTCAGAATGAGAAACAGTAACTCTCTCATGAATTACATGAAAATTCATCTTCCATCTCTCAAGTGCTAGGTGTCAATTTAGTAAGCATAGTATTAGGTAATCATATTTTATTACCTAGTACCTAGTAGATAAGCACCTGCTTTTGGATTTTCAATTTACTTAGTACCTAAGCAACTTAGAAGCTGCTTAGTCAGTTCAAATTGGGGTTCAACAATGTTCAAATATTATTAATTCATTACATAATTCTGTGCAGAGGAGAACAAAGTCTATTAAGTAAGCATCTTATGTGACTGAAATCTGGTTCATATTACCTGACAAAAACAAATTGACCATGGACAGAACCTCTAAGGTTTCCATGTAATTCTGATCCTTTAAGTAAGGGATAGTATTTCATTTCTAACACGGTTTCGGAACCCGAGAATATGTACCATTTAAACATACTTTTATTCTGAGATAATATTGCTGGAGAGATTTCTATTGCTAGGTAGGCATTTGACGTATCTTCAATTAGTTGAACTTCTGAGTTATTAGGTGGAAGTTTGAACATTCTCATCCTCGTGTTCGTTATAACTGCCGTATCTTACAGCTAAGAAAAAAAAATAGGATTTACGATTTGAACAGCTTCGTTTCTGGGGTGTATGTACCAGATACCTTCTTCCTAGTCTTCTAGTGCGATCTTATCCCGATTGGAAGCGATAACACAAAATCCTTCCCGCGCCTGCATCGGTGATCTTACATCCCATCCCTACCTACCTAGGTAGGTAGAAATCTAGAAGGCGTCGTCTTACCTATCAAAAGTGACACAGAAACGTGGGTTGTCCTGGCCGCCCTTGCTGCCGTCACGGCTTGAGCGATATTCATCGCCACACCACACGAAGTACGAATAATACTCTTACCTACGAGTTTTACTTGGCACTGCTGTGAAAATATTGTAGCTGAATTATTGATGGGCTGATAGCTGATCACAAATCCCACCCACATGTAGTACGGTACAAAACCAATACGACGGCGGAATTCCCCCCAGTGTTAATGCTTCCCACCTGTAGCATTCATTAATCATACATGAAGCCAATGATCCTTCGATGGCACTCAGCGAATATGCATTTGATAAGTGCGCACTGCATAACGTCCGGTCCCCCCTCCCTACCAGAGGAAGAGAAGGGCTGAGCTTCTTCAATTGCCATGTGTAAAGAATGAAACGGTACCGGCTTGATATTATGCGCGCTGTGTATCGGCCCCAAAAGGCAACGGTCAAGGCAGCGTTACTTTAATCCCACGCGGTCAATCCTCCGGCTTATTTACCATCCGCCATGCCCTGATTGGTGATGTTTGTGGCGCACTCATGGTCTTCACCTTCTTAGCTCGAGCCATTACTAAAGGCGGCCGCGACGGATGGTTTTTGTTGTTCAGGGAAGCCCATATTTCGACTGGTTTATGTTATCTATCTTTGTGAACCGCTGCGCAGCATGTCCAGCGTCGGGACGACTCAGAGTGCTCTCGCTGTAGGGTTTTCCTTCCCCATAATCGACGGGATCCTCGTGTGTCTCCGCTTCTACACGCGCCAGAAGCTGAAGACAGAGCGCCAGCTCGACGATTGGCTTTGCATTCCGGCATGGGTAAGCCTTCTCCGCACCGAAAATCATGTGTATTCTAGAAGTCTGACATTTCGGCAAAAGCTCTGTTTGACAGGCTGCTGCGCCTCACTTATCGCAGGTCGCTGTCCCGGTTGAAATACTTTGCACAGTTGCTCATTTCGTTCAGGAGTTTATAAGGGTGCCTTTGTCGATGGCGCGCCTACTACTCAAGAGGACGTCGTAGCGCAGGTATGTCAACTCCATCACCACAACATACTCGCCCAATGCCATGGAACTCATCTATTCTATAGGTCACAGCTGCGCTTGTGATTCTTTGGATGGGGACCAACTTCCTCGTCAAGTTGATCATGCTATGCTTCTATCGTCGCATCTTTGTCGGCCGCGCCTTCAACATCTGCAACTGGGCCCTCATCGGGCTCTCGGTTGTCTGGTTCGTCTACGCTATACTATCGTGGCTATTCTACTGCGGTATAAACTTTAAGGAGAATCTCGAAGGAGGCTGGTCCGCCTGTCCAACATGGGGGTTTGAAATCCAGATGGGCGTGTTTGCCTTGGACAGCTTTATCGACTTCTTTTTGTTGGCAATGCCTATTCCGTTCGTGAGTATTTTCGCTCGTTTTGTTAATAGCTACCTCTAAAAGCGTCACTAAAACTGCCTCTAGGTATGGCGCCTGCATCTCGATTTCAAGCGCAAGATAGCAATAAGTGTAGTGTTCATTTTAGGAGGCTTGTCCGTCCCCCCCCAATGCCCCCCCCCCGTGCCAGGCTAACTCGCTTCTAGCGCTTTCGTCGCTGGACTCAACAACACCATCATCCAGCTCGTAAACCTCACCCAACCAGAGCTTACAGAATCTGGCAGCGGGGCCAATTTCTTCCAAGGTATTTCAATGTCCAGCATAGCCCTCTCCCGGATTTCACCTCATGCTAATCGCGATGAGCACAGGATCCTCCCTGCTCTTCTCTAACTGGCCTACGATCGAGATCGGTGTCGGCCTGCTTGCATCCAACCTTCCACACCTCTCCTTCCGGCTCGGTCGCGCAATTAAACAGTCCCTGCCACGCGCGTTGCGCGTCTCGCTTGACTCGATCCGACACGCAGCCGCGGCGTTGTCGCTGTCCTCGGGACGACACCACCCCTATGATCAGGGGAGCGGGCAGAGATCCGGCGATGAGGCGCGGGATAAAAAGGGAGAAAGTGTGCAGGGATTGCGACCTGGTACGGGACAGGGAAAGTGGGTGGATGCGGCGAAGAGATCGGATGAGCAGAATTCTAGTTGGAGTGGGGAAGCTATCGAGTTGCGCGATATGGCAGTAAGTAGAACAGGAGATGATGCAGTGTAGGTGGTGGGAGGTACAATGAGAACTGATTGGTAAAACGGAATGAGAAATATACCCTGGGAATGGGAGAAGGAATTTTTATTTAATTTAATAGATCTTCAAACATCAGTCTCGCTGTATTCGGACCATTCCTTCCCACGCCAGAATTTCTGGCCGCCCCTGAAAGAGTGCTCGATCATGTCTTTTGCCTTTTCTTCCATCCTTGCCTCGAAGTTCGCGATACTACCTTTCGTGATGCCTTCTTCAGCAATTATCCGCGCTAGATCTGCGGCATTCAAGATAGCCGTAGCACCGCCAGAACCACCCATAGGACTCATTGCGTGCGCTGCATCGCCGACAAGGGTGACCAGCTTACTAGGCTGACCAACTGAGCTAATTTCGATGTCTGGCTTGCTCGACAAAACAGGTGCGCAAGCAGACAGATCATGCGTAGCCGAATCAAGCAAAAGCTTGAGGGCGGGGTGCCAGGTCTTGGTCACTTTCTCCAAAAACAACTTTTTCTCCTCCACCGTCTTTGGTAGTAGTTCCGAATATTGTGAAGATGCTGTACAAACAACCCAGAATACGTAGTCGGGGAAATCAGGTAACTTGGCGTCCGACTCTTGCCGCACGCTTTTCGACCATATCATAGGCTCAACGACAACCTGAACATTAGTCTCCTGGTCTAGATACATACACCAGCTCAGCATATCTTGCGGTATATTCTCCTTTAGATCGTCGGTTAATAAAGTGCGGCCCCACATAATGCTGCGCTCCAGATCAAGCAATTTGCGATTTGGCTGTAGCTGCTTACGCACACGGCTTCGGATACCGTCTGCGCCGACGAGAAGCCTCCCGGATACGGCCGAGCCATCAGTAAATTTGACTTGAACTTGCCCGTCCACGATTTCGTAGGATCTAAACTCTTTTCCGTATTCAACAGATTGCTCAAGGCCTAGGGTGGTCAGCATACGGATCCATGTCCGGTCGATGGCCATCGTATCCGGATCTACCGGTGTTAACTTTGCGAAGTCGAGCTTCTTGGCGTCGACATATCGCGGCTTAAAGAGAAACTGATCGGCTGCGGTGCGTTTGAGAAGGGCCTGTAACTGAGGCGATAGGACGCTGTTGAGGGCGGCTTGGCTATCTCTGGAGATACGAAAACGGTGGCCTTGTGAGCTATGTGACTGCGGATGGCGCTCAAAGAGACGAAATGGGATTGAGCGGAGGCGTAGGCCTTGCGCCAATGTGAGACCAGCGACGCCGGCGCCGATAATTAAGACAGGTTGATCGGATGAAGTCATGGCTTGAATGATTGGATATCTGCCCTGATGAAACCAGGCAGTGGGAAGGTAGGGGAATTAGTTTCCAATTGTTATATATTGTTAAGCACCATTAAGAACATCGATTCAGCCTTCGACGTCACCGTGGGCTGTGATCGGGCTCATATCAGGTTAGTTGTAAGAGTCGGCACCTAAAACATACCACAATGAGCATATCCATTTCAGTATTATGTAAGCATGTCTTTTTGTTGCACATAGTCAGTCGCATCCGTGAAAATAAAAAAATAAGCTGCATCTGTACTTCGTAGGTAGGTACCTACCTAGGGAGGAAATTGACAAACAATATTCTGGAGGTTACGTCCTACAGATGGACCCCTGTAACTTTAAGCGGGTGCGAAGGTCACTCACTGAGTGGGGTAAGTCACTAGTACCTTGCGCTAAATTAGCTCTCCCAGTGTACCTAAACCTTATAATGACCAGCAATATCTCTTTTCTTCAGCTTATTATCTAAGGATTATAGAAGATTTGAAGTTCTTCATCACATTTGCTAAACTATTTATCTAGTAGATGCTTATAGAATATCCTGTAACATATGTATTCACCTCTTATTGTTCTTAACTCTATTCCTCTACAAATAGCCAATTTTAAGCTTAAAAATTAAGCTCAAAGTGCCTAGCACCGAGACCCTGTTCGAAACGTGGGGGTGCTATCTACCTGCCTATCAAGCCTGCAAGCGTAACTCAATGCCGACACAAACAAAACGGTAACATCTCGGAAGAGGCTCTCCGAAACATTATCTTACACCTTCTTCCTAAGCACCCAACCCGTCCGACTCACCCTCGCAGCAGCGAGAAACCCCGCTCCTAGAAGCATGCTGGTAGCAGCCCATATCTGCGCCCCCAGATAACTGCCTCCGCTGGCCTGCACGATCGCGCCCGCGATCGGGCTCCCCGTCAGACACGCGAACGCTACCACGCTGAATACCATCCCCATCCTCGTCCCGAGCTGGCTGAGGTCGTCTGTCAATGCCGCCAGCGACACCGCGAATAGCGATTGGATTGCGCTTGCTACGAGGCCGTATAATGCGGCGAACGCGTATAACGAACTGTGCTCATGTGCGACGGCGGGCCAGCAGTATAGCACGATTGCGACCGATACGGCCGTGGGGACAGCAGTGTTCAGAGGGCCGAGGAAACGCGCGGCGATGAAGCCTGGTAGGACGCGCCCGGGGATACCGAGACCGTTGGTGATTAATAAGATGTTGATAGAATCGAGTGAGGTGAATGAGGCGTAAGTGTAGCCGTAGAGATCGATCTGGTGATTTGTGGTTAGGGATACGACAATATGGGATGGCGGGGAGATACATACGTAGTAGAAGGCGAAGTAGACTGCCCAGTAAACGAGGAAGAAGCCGATGACGAAGAAGATGTAGGGCAGCTCCGTGAAGGCGTGGAGGTCGGCAAGAGGTCCGGATTTGCGGGCTGGGACACGCACGCGAAGGAGAAGGTTGATGAGGATGCAGACGAAAAGGGTTACGAAGGCCATGCTGCGAATCGTCCAGCCGAATCCTGATTTGACTCACGATAAGTTCTCGTTTTTCGGAGAAAAGAAAAAAGCGGAAAGGAAGGACAAAAGCTTACTCACCGACAAGAGGAAGCAGTTGTTGGGCCATTGCTGGATAGACAAGCCCGCCGGAACCTGCTCCTGATGCGATAATAGCGACGGCGAGAGGTTTTTTCGCCTTGAAATACGACGATGGCACCGAGAGGCCAGGCATATACAGGATGCCCATACCAAGTCCGATGCAGATTCCCTGCGCGAGAAGGAGTTGGTAGTACTGCGTGGCCAAACTAGTCATGAACGTGCCAAAGACGATCAACAGGGTCCCTGCTAGGACAGCTTCGTGTACGAGGCCCGCGTCACTCGCACGCCCTGAGAGAGTTCCGACCAACAGTAGCATAAATATCTGTACCGTCCCAATCCACGACACCGTCGACGGCGCAGCCTGAAGCATCTCCTCGTAGGTGGATTGGAAGATACCGAAGCTAGTGATCAAACCCCAAGTAACGAAGCACATCAAGTGTCCAGCCAGAACCTGAAGCCAGGCCCGGATACCACCGTCGGGTGGAGGACCCGGCTCCTCTGTTGGGGGAGCTGGAAACACGCCCCATTTCCGACGAGCCTGAGCCGGAATGAGATTATTCTCCTCGATGCTATTATCGTGAGTGTCGGAGAGCTCTGGCTCTGACCCCTCCTTTTTCTCAACCATATTGACGTCTTGCACGTCGTGGCCTTCCTATAGTATTTCTTTCAAAGCAATTGCCCCGAGCGTTTTGTTTGACTTGTGGAAGTTGTCTACTACGAGTAAAGTAGTGAAAAGATGTTAAGATGAACCGTTGCGCGTCATGCCTAACTGAAATAACAGTAATCTTAGTACCTAGTATTCAATCGACGAAGAGAAAGCTCGGGAAGCTCATTATATACATACTGGGTAGGTATGGCATCACGTGTTGAAGTCGCAAGGTAAGGGACAAAGAACAGGACGATTTACGGCCTCTCACTCGACAGCTGAATTATACATCACTGGTATTTCGCCGAGCTTGGTGTGACAGTCCATCGGACTCATATTCTATCCGCTATTACCTTTTTTTAAGCATCATGTATTGTGGCTTCAATGGTTGCAAAAACGACGCTGGTCAGCCTGGGGGCTAGAAAGGTTACGAGAATTGGACATACTACAATCACACATAATTAAGAAGGTGGTGTTGTATCGGTGGGCCAGGTCATTAATATATTTGTTACTGCATCTCATGTCGATCAACGTCCAATCAACGACCGTCCTTTACGATACCTCCAATCGATAGGCTCTTCCCGCGACATCGGTCCTACCCTCCCTTACCGTCCAGATGCTGTCCGCCCTCGGCCTCGTTACTACTTAGCCCACCATGACCTAGAAGCCCTATTGCCCGCGTCAAGTGTGGGGTTCTCTCCAAAGTTGGCATTTCAGTTGGTCTTAGCATAGGCAGAAGCTCCAAGCAGTGGACCCGCCTCGAAGTTAGCCCTCTTAGCGCCCTCGGCATACGAAGAGTCAGCCTTCTGGCCTACTTGAAGCATGGGATCGGTCTCAAAGTCTACGCCTTATCAGCTCAAGAACGATTCATGTGTGGGGTCTCCTGTAGCTGTATCAATGGCATGAAGCCTAAGGAAGGAGTCTACCTACTGGCGGGTTGAGCCACGGGAGCCGCAAAGATTTGGGCCACGAAGGCCAGGACAATGGCGACGGTGCTGACACGGGCGAGCATGATTGTAGATTTCGATTTGGATATTATTCAGGCAGGAAGTAAAGGATTTTGTTGACTTTTTGTGGAATGGTGTGGATTATGAGAAGACCTTTATGTGGTTTGTCTCTCGATACTGATACTATTTGTCCGTCTGACTATAATATATCCTCCCCCCTATTCGGCCAAAGACGGAAAGCCAAGGCGACGAGAATGCAGGATGAGTCCATTGAGGCAAACGAATCGGCGACGACGACTATGTCACCATCCACATCCCGCCTAATTAGAGCCTATCATGAAGCCCCCGTGCCACGGCCTTAAGAAGATCTACTCTATAAACTTCGACGACACGAGGATCGAGCCACTCAAAGGCAGCGTGTTATCACGCCTCTACTCTGAAGGATTCTCAACTATCAATATCCAGCTCGTTTAATGCAGGAATATCAGGATCATCGCGCATCTAAGTGCGGCAGAGATATGACTTGTCGAATAGTTGTTGGATCAATATCTAAAGAGGGTAGTATTCTGAGCGGAGTGGAGTTTATGTTTCATCAAGTTGAACGCCGAGATATGCACTGTTCCTCTGGATACCGATACCCCATGAGATCGGCGGCTTAGAGTAGGTGACTCGTCATACCACTTTAATGGAGATAGCTTAATTGTATGCTTAATTGTAAGCTTCTTTCTTCCCGGCAGAGCTCCTCATCATTCCAATCGAAGCTGATATTTTTCGTCATCCACCAAAATGGAATATGCGGCGCTTCCGACGAAAGAGTCTACAGAATCCGAGACTCTACTTCTAAGCGAAATCGCTTCACTTCGACCAGACAAGCCAAATAAGTTACATAGGTGGCTGCATTGGGCTTTTCATGGCATCAGCTCTGCTATTATAATCACCCTGCTCATACTTCTGAGCCTAGTCTCTCAGACAAGCCGGGCTAAATGTTGGAGCATGTTTAATTACTACTGTAAGATCCCTAGCTGTAAGGAAAAGGACTTCGGATGCTGATATGATGAAATACTATAGCTCCAGTAGACGATGCCGTTGTTCCGCATCCATATGTCCATCAAGTCTTCAATGGCTCACTCTGGCACCAGAACCGTTGGAAAGGCCCGCCTACTGAGGAAGTCGAGAAGGCCTGGTATGAGGTTATGCAATGTGAGCAAGGTCAATGAGCTCTAACATTCATTACTAATTATTTTAACTTATAGATGGCATGATCAGTGTTTCCAAGGAAGATATTGAGAAGGTCCAGCATCCCGATTGGTCAGCCAAATTTCCCCCTGAAGCTGGTGGTGGATATATCGCCGCGACCATTGGAACACACCAGGTGCACTGTTTACATTACATCTGGCAAGATCACTATATGGAGTATTTCCCGGCGACGCAGGACAAGAAGCAGCGTGTGCCGGAGCTGTACGAACTCCACTACGAGCACTGCATTGACTACATCCGCCAGAGCCTCATGTGTCAATTTGACACCGGCATCATCCCGTATAACTGGGTCTTGGACCACCAGAACCCGACACCGAATGCCAACACGCATCACAAGTGTGTTAACTGGGATGCTCTGCAGGGATGGCTGAAGAAGAGGGCAGTGAAGATGCCTGATAATTTTCAGTGGAAGCAGCCTGAGGACGCTATTTCCCTTGAATGGAACCCATAGGGAAGCACAAGACCATTGTATCACAAACAGTGTAAAAGCTCAAAGCAGCACTTTTAACACACGCGTATCACCTAAGAAAAGATGGTTAGCTACTGGCGCGGGTTTTATTGACGGAGTGTCTTGAGCCTAAGCTCAGGTCATAAAGGGGCATACCTCGGACATGGATATTCGTCTAGAGACTTAGGTAGCTATTTACACCAAGGTGATAAATAAAGAAGTATAATTAATGAGTGTAACAACATTTGACAATATTCTAATCATTTATCAATAGCTTTTACTCATTCACATTGTGATATAACCTAGAAAGATTCCTAACGAGAGTTTTGCCCCTATTACTCCATGGAATTCCGCCCAACTGCACTTGTCACCGCATCATGACTCGACAATTCTGATATCTGATGGCCGCCGAGGGTTTCCGAGTTCCAACTTGAGCTTATCGCACTTCGGGGTTCATCACCTGAAAGCTCGGACTTGAAGGTTGAATTGGCGGCTAGCTCAGGCTTATACCCATACCAGCCCGGGCTTGGCGGTTCGGGAGTGGTGGCTATTTCCTTGTCAGGACTAGATGCCTTTTCTCTCATTGCGACAGCGGCGGCGTCTGCTTGCCCATCTTGAGGCGAGGTGTTGTCCGGAGGCGGCGGAGGAGCCGAAGCGGCAGCTGCTGTCGTCTCCCCCCCTTTCCTGCGGCGGAGAATGAAGGCGAGGAAGATGAGGGCAGCGATTAGGGGAACACCAATACCTACACCGACGCCAACACCTACCTTTGCGCCCGACGAGAGTCCATGCGAAGTATCTGCAACAGGAGCAGGTGATGTCGTCGACGTCGGAGATATTTGAGGAGATGAATACGAACTACTAGTAGTCGAACCCAACGTAGGAATTGCAGTAGGGTTATACGAAATAGTTCCTCCGGCAGCGGTCGGTAGGATTCCAACTTCATCGAGCGTAGATTTCCCATTCGAGTTCCGGATCAATGGCCTCGAAGCATTGCACTTGCAATCCGGTTCTTTCTGTATCTTGATCCAGCTCGTGTGGTTATAACATCCCGACCATATGTCTATATCAGCACCTTCACACCGCGCCATCGCGACGTATTGTTGATTCGGATAATCGAATTTGTTGGTACATTCGGCGGAACTGAAAGTTGTGTCTGTGCATCCAGCGACGTATGTCACCACGTCTACCATGCATGTTAGATATGATCATCTTACGTTACAGCTCTAGATAGTGTTATGTCATAATGAAGACGCACATTCTTTATTCCAACACGCCGTGCTTGACAGACAGTAATCCCCAGCATAGCAGCAAGACTGGGGACCCATAAGCGCAGCATTGCCACAGGGAATGTAGTTCGAGTCAGCAACTTGGCCTGGACCAAAGAAGCATGTGCCGTTTGAGATGTAAAGGGCAGTGTCATTCATGATGCTTGCTTGGTAGAGCAAAACTAGATACCGGGCGACGGATTAGAAGTGTAGCCAGGTAAGCACCAAACTACGGGAGATGCGGGGAGGGGGGATTCCCTGAGAATTTGAATCATATAGTAGGCATCCTCCTCTTCACATGGATTACAAACCTTCACATAAGGCTATGTTGGGAACCATTTACTCATAGGGCCACAGCTTCCTATTCACCGTCGGAACATAGAGCATCATTCCATGCATGTCAGCATCCATATCGAGCACCCCATGTGTTTCACGGCATCAGGACACCCCAAATAGGGAGAAGGCTTGCCGCGATGCACTATAAGTTCGTCTGGGGTCGGGATAACTATCTTCAGCCGGAAATTCAACATCACGACTCGAACGCCGATAGGATGATGCACGAAGCGGAACTCGATGTACTCAACTATCCGAAGAAATATAGTTCCATTTCATTCACCGAACCCTAATCTGTGTATATTGCTCCATATTCCCTCATTATAATGGCGATGAGTCGCGACATTCGTTGAGTATCTTCTGAGAATCATGTAAGATGTTGGTGGTATAGTTTTTTGCTTCTACCAACAGGATGGTATCGGCTGTAGTGGCTGCCTATTAGATTGCAGAATGGCGTCAATCTATACCAAAACGAGGTATAAAGATCGACGATGGCTTCTTTGAGGGTGGGCAGTTAGGTAGATACTTTGTGATTCATTAGATGACTTGCTGATGAAGATCACTTCCTTTTTCCCCATCGTGATATGCAGTTTTATACCCCGAAAGCTGTGAGGATACCGTGGTAAGACATAATGACGCGCACAAAAACTACTGCTGTCGGCCATCCCCTGTGTCACCGAATCAACACCTTTCGTCAGCCATAGCATCTGTAGGCTACCTAGATAAGGCACCTACCTAGTGTAGAGGGGATAGTGTGTCATGCAAGAATGTTACTATATGTAACGCATCTTGGTACGGATGAGGTGCCATTAGGATTCGATCCGACTATTGTTTTTAATTGGCGTTTCCACCCCGATCTTGCAAAGTGATCTTGTAGTAAACCTAATACACGCTCGTTCAGTTTCCAGTGATAACTTCTCTTTTTCATTTTCCCCCCTTTTCTTTGATAACGTTTACTTACTTGGTGACTGTGAGTTAGTAATCACCACTTGACATTATATTCACGGTTTACATCCGGTGACAGCGTAGAATAGGTAGGTAAATAGGTGGGCTGCACTGTGTTCTTAATATTTATAAAGAATGAAATCTACCTACCTAAGCTCCCATAATATTGCACTGCAACCAATATCGAGACCCCCAAGTTAGATAATATATCCAGGCAATGTCGCGTGCTTCGAAGATGCAATTTAATCTAGCAACCGCACAGAGAGATATTTTCGACTGGTACGAAAAAAATGAATACAAAATTGACGCCGGAGCGATCTTCTCCCCGGAGTGGCAAGGTCGGCTGATCGAATGGAGCAAAGAGTTCGACAGCGGCAGCATGTCAGATATACGCGAGGATATCAAACTGCATGAGAAGAATCCCGAAGAGCTAGCGCTTGAACGCCTTTTCCAGGCATATCCAATTGTGGCTTTCTCACTCTGGTATGTCCTGCAATCTTGTTACGAACTCGATGGGATTATTTGCGGTACAACACTGCAGAACCGAACCAATATAGCTGAGTGGCGGACGTGGCGTCCTTTCCGGTACCTTCTGTCTCAGGATATCGCACGCTGCTGGCAAAAGAACCTGCATGACTTATTTTCCGAGGCGACAAGCTGCACCGACAAGTTCGAGAAAGAAAAGATAGACAACCGCCTGCAGCGCATCTCTCAGGCTATCCGTCCTCTTAAGGAAGCCGTGGCGACTCTCACTTCTGTATTTGAGGGAAGAAAGAAAGAGCTGGTCTACATATTTTGGATGTTGAAGGTAGTGCAGGAAAATGTTGATAAAAGATGGCCGCCGATGGCAGGTGCTCTTTATTAATTGGTGATGGGACGCTTGGACCTACGAAGTTCGGATTAAACATCTGGACTATTAGCTACGTCTCTTGCGTACTAGTGCGCGATTAGATTGGTAATTGATTTATATTAAAACCGAGAAATTTGGACCTTGTGCTGATGGCTCAAAGCCGTGTAAACTGAAATATCGTATTACTATGTGGGGGTTTTCTTTAGTGGACAAGCCCTATAAGTGGGTTTAAGTTATGGCGGCTACCCACAAGAATTTAGTGAATAGATCACTGCCAGGTCTCTGTTTTAGCCTGGACCAAAAACAGTATGGAATAATGGCTTATCTAATTGCGCATTAGGTAAGCAAGGGACGTGGCTGCCAGGTGATGTTGATTAGATAATCTATCTTGTAACTTGGAACTATGTAACTGTTATCCTCCGGTCTCCTTTTTCTTGGTCGAATTCAATTCAATATACAAGGCCTCGTTAAGACTATCCCCAAATCAAGTCTTGGGCTAGGTCCCTGATTAGATCACTAACCTAAGGAATAGGAGACAACTTACGTAAACAATCAATTTTGATATTCCGGTCCCCTCAGTACTTTAAAGCTGCTTTCATAGTGAGGGTTGACGACTTTGAAAACTAGTACATCGATTATAGATTAAGATTAAGAAGCAGTTAGATATATGGAATATGGTTTCATTTAACACATAACTTTAAAAAACATATAATATTCGAATTTTGTTACTTGAAATGAAAAGGGGTAAAACCCTTGACTAATGAGCTTACCTAATCCATAGTACGGAGAACTTGGCTCGAACTGCCTTGAACTTCGATACTAGCTTACATAATCTTGAGTTACCTAATCAAAATATTAGGTAATTTTTACCTCATCTTTGAATTACCTAATCACGGAAAACACCCATATTACATAATTATAATGCTGATACTTAGTAACAATTCTCCATTTTAATGGCGCGAAATTGTTTCTTCTCACAGCATCTTAATATCTATTCATGGAAATGATTTCTATCGTTTGAAACTAGATCTTGAAGATAAATAATCCACTGAATCGGCCGGTGCTGCCATCATGAACCTTCTGATGAGATCCAGATGAGCATTCCCTTCGCATTGAAACTCATGACGGCGTCATTCATTTCTGCGTATATATCCCCATATTCGTTACGAATTTACTCTTCCTCGACAACTTCTCCTTCATCTTCAGCCGGTAAAATGTTGTAGATGTCTAGAAATCTGCATTAGCATCTCACTTTAAGAAGCGTAGAGTCTGTTTCTCTCACATTCGGCACGCTTTTGCTCCGATTCGGGCTCCAGGGCGGCTGCCGGGGCCGGGGCCGGTGCTGCTGTAGGGGCAGCAAAACCAATAGCCGCAAGAGCAAGAGTGAGGAAGATTGAGTACTTCATTTTTGTGACGACTTTGTAATCTGAATTTGGAATTTGAGATATGTGATGAACGGTTCGTGTTTAAGGTATGTTGCTGAGAATGCTGCCTCGATCCTCTGCGGTACTGATTCAAGGCTACTTATAGTCAGAGCAGTTCAAATGCCAAGAGTGATGACATAGCACGCAACTTACTTGAGGTTTATACTTCCCTGCCAGATCTATGCCGCAATGCGCCTTTGCTTAACTTGTCTAGGACTGTAGATATGGAAATGTAGACGCAGCTTGCCCTGTGACTTTCATTCATAGCCTATCAACCAATGAAAGATCCATATCAGCTATCACGATTCATACCGACTTCCTATCTAGGATTTCGTAATCCTTCAATCCGGTTTAAATCCCACGGCCTGGATTCTTACGGGTGGTGCAGGCTTTAGGCCCCTGTTCAAACATCTAAATAGGATCCGGTTGCCGGCAAGGTACTAGGTGATGTTTTATATGTCATAGCCTTTATTAACCTATTCTCGTATTTTTTATTTTACAGAACTTGGATCAAGACTCATATTCGAAAGAACTCACTTTCAATTCCCACAGCGATGCCGTCCAGACAAAACGAGACAGAGCATTTCCACGGTGTCAAATATGATCAGCTTCAAGATCCCGACTCTTCACCGCGACCCAGATCACACGAATTACGTTCCAAGATATGGTCATTTGTAGCAGGCATTGTTGCGGCTCTACTCGTCTTCCTAGTCTTTCAACTAGTCCGTTCGTCCTCTATACCGAAAGAAAAGACCCCCCAAGAGATCGAGGATGAGGAATGGAACCATTGTGGTCGCTCCAGCGCTGCTGCCATGTCTCGTGGTTGTCTCATGGAACCCAACTTCTACGGATGGTTTCCCTCTCGCTGCATGTTCTCAGAGCTCACTGAGAAGTATCCCGTATTTGAAGACAGAACCTGGTACTCGGACGTGAACCTAACTCGCGAAATATCAGCCAAAGATCTCTGGGAGGGGAAGCACGCCAAAATCTACACCCAAAGGCTAGTAAAGCATTGACAACTCACCCGCCCCCAATTGTAAGCTGACCTGTCGGATATTTAGGATGCATGGAGAACATTGCTTATTCCAATGGAGAAAACTCCGCTATGGGATGGAACACCAGAAGGATTTCCTCGACACTAAGACATTTAGCGCCCATCACGCAAAGCACTGCGCCGACCAGTTATCGGAGCGTTGTGAGGGCATTCAAGATAAGACTGAGGTTGAGCTAGGTTTCTACCATTGCAAGAAAACGATCTGGTAGTGGATTTTCAGGGGGGTTGTCTTGGCTTTAAGCTTTAGGGGCTTTATATGTTGCCTGGATCTATGTGGGCCGATGCAATGCGGTGGATCATGAAGAAACATATCCATGGTAAGAAATGCTAAATAGTGCAATTCAGTGGATCCGTTTCTTCTACATGTCGTGAGTAGAGACCCTGGTGAGCCCGCTTACCTACTTAGTGACCTTCCCTATTTAGAAATGTGTGATCCTGCTCGCATGCGGCGCCACATGGCGACGAAGAATTAAGCTCTAGAAGGTAACCTCGCTTATCCAAGATATCCTTCGGCTAGAGTAACGTTTCTAAAAGTGTCCTACGGGATCAATGGAAAGCTCGGGCGTTATCATGGGTACTAGAAATTGTATGAATGGATGGAGAGTAACATACTACACAAATATTCTTCTCTTAATCCGTCATACCGATTTCTTCACCCTTAGCTGGGGTTAATTGATGAGATAGATGAACCGTTCATGGCGACCTCATCCGAATACCCAAACATCAAAGATGAGTCGTCCTCAACCAGGCTCCTCTCCTCAGATGACGAGTCATGCGACTTCGAGTCGCCGGAGACAACGAAGCCAGGTTTTTGGAGCACAAGACGATGGATATTAGTCTTGATCATCTCTATTATTGCTACCAATACGATAAGCATAATAGCAACTGTTCAAGTCACTCGCCATCTTCAAAGATGCCAAAGCGTATCGGAGCCCCCGACTGGAATAGCACCACTTCTACGTAGTATACCTTCCGACATAAAGCCTACTCGGGCCAACACGCCATTCTATAATAGAGAGAATAGCACATATCGAAATCATGACTCACCCTCTACAGAGGCGGCTTGGTTAGAACTGACACAGATTCGTATGTGGACATGAATTTCGATTGAAGAAGTTTATCAACAGTCACTGACAGATATTTCCACAGACGCTGGTATTCTGTTAGTACCGAAGGAAGAAGCTAAAGAGTCCGGTATTGACCCAGAAATTCATGCATATTTTGACAATCCTGAGAAAGGACTGGTCGGTCACCCAGTTCTCATTGAAGCAACTCATCAATTGCATTGTCTGGTTCGTAAATTGACCGATTCACCGCTTATCATGAACTAGGCTTACTCAATACTGACAACACTCTAAGAACTTACTCAGACGATATTCTTACTTTAACTTCAACTACACTAGTGTAGCGGAACAGGTGGCTCTCTCAGGAACCACGGCATATTACCAAAGCCTCCACGTTGGTATGTTAAGGATCACCTCCCAGGATAATTCTTCTCACACAAATAGGCACTAAACTGTTTGTCAGATCATTGCGTTGAATATTTACGTTATCGACTCATGTGTACTGCGGATGTTGGGATTGTTCCGTTCGTATGGGCTGGCACGAAGGGTCGCCTGACGGCGGACATGGACCGTATGCACACATGTAGAGATTATGAAGCGGTACGGCAATTTGTGAAGAATAATTCGATCCCTCGCCCAAAAGAGGGAGAAGTCAAGCCAAAGCCAGGCGATCATACTGTAAATGATTATATCTAATTATGCCTACCCTTCCATAGGGGTCACAAAGGGTCATTCAATAGGTCGCAATTTTGGATTGCAAAAGAAATAAACTCTACATTAACATGATACCCAAAGGAGCTTCCATGCTGTAACTAGGTAGATTTAGTCGTTCTCGAAAAAAAAAGTAGTTCTGCCTTCGTTTCCATTTGTTATTCATTATCCGGTCATATATGATAGAGAAATCTGTATCGGAATAATGTTTCTTAGTATCATGACTATAATAATGATTGATTAGAACCGGCTCTCTTCGTCATCAATCTACCTACCTAGATATATATAATTACTTTATCCTAGACCACCATTTTCGCATCCGAATGCTCGTCCATCTTCCTTCTAGATCAAACCCGAACACTCTTGTTTGGAAAGCCTCATCATGGAACCCTCCGGGAACATACCCAGCATCGAGCCGCAAGATGGACTATCATCCATCGAGAACCTCCCTATCGATATCACATTCGAGATAATGAAGCGATTACCAGATATCAACTCCTTGTTGAGCTTAATCCAAGCCTCTCCTAGCGCAATTCGTACATACAACGCCTCGCAGTTTAACCAGAATACCATAATCAAAGGTATCCTCTCCACAGAACTTGAGGGGAACTTGCCTATGGCAGTCAAACGACTTCAAGCATTCAGGATCAAGAATAAGCCGATGAGGCCTTACGGAACTTTCCCCAGGTGGGATTACGATCAGATGATGTCGGAATTTACCGACGTATACATCAGCGGAATGAAATCGAGCCAGGTAGTCGTGCCTCTCGATTACTTCACTCTCGAGACGGCTCTTGAGATATCGTCATTCCATACCTGCGTCTTGCGTTGGGTCGATATTCTAGCCAAACGCATGCCAAGAGGACCATCCAATGGCAGAGCTTTCGGATTTCTTAGTCCATTGAGCATTCGCTACCTCGATGATGAGGAAAGGTATCGGATTATGAAGATGCTCTATATCACCGAGATTACCAGTATCCTTCTTCCTGTCGTGTACGCCATTTACAATTATAACAGCCTGGAAGATGAAATATGGCAGTCCTTCTGGTATGGTTTCCATCCATGGGAGTACTGCCAGTTCTTGGATATGCAGCAGGTACTATACGAATTATGCGATCGCAGTAAGTATTACTTTATATGTACCTAGGTATAATTGGGTTACTCTTTACTAATGTTGGTTAGAATTACGGGATCATTATTATTACAAACACTCCCCAATCGGAATAAAGCTTCGGCAAATACGGATGTTGAACCTATCGAAAGAAGAGACACTGGAACTTATCTGCAGAGTGACCGCCTTTCAAGCAGGCCTAGAGGCCTTATTAGACGTAGTACCTTCGGCAAGATCCGACCCGAAGAAAAGTGTCTACCAACCAGACATTCTGGATGTTATACAAGGCCTGGATGCACCGCTCTTGATCACTTCTAGATTTGTCCAGCATGCCAATGATCGACTTAGGACCGACTATAATCGTTGGCTCGCCTATGGTTACAAAAACCCGGAAGATCATTCTTTCGATGGTAGGGAGTTGTATTTCCCCAGATTTGCGGACAAACCTCATGAATCCGCGGGCGTTGACGAAGGTCCGTTGAGGTGCTGGCTATTTGATATCACGAAGTACAGTGAGCGCCATAATCTTGATAATAGCCGTGTATGGCCTCGCGATAACCCGAATTTCGTCATGACTTCTTTCCTAAGCGCATATCGCTGGGACTCGGAGGAGTGGCCATTACCCTCACTTTCTGATCTTAGAGATGAATCGGGAAAATACGTGCTGACGAGGGATAGCGAATTGATTCCTATACCTAGCAGATTCTATAAATCCTCATCCGCGTATCAGATTGGAGGTCGGAGATGAAGACTCGAATGCTGTAACAGATAAGTGAAAGCTGGCGGAGTAAAGAATGGAGAAGGGATTGGGAGGATGCTAAATATGACCTGGTTCTGAGCACGAGATGATGTTCATAGTGCCCCTGAAAAAAATACTATCGAGGGTTTTAGATAATTGTTTTCTAGATAAGTACTTGTTATCAACTGAAGCGACATACACTAGGTACACATTTTTACCTGCCCCATTACTCCAGAAAGCGCTAAGATATTGCCAGACCCCTTTAAGCAATTAATCCATGTGAATAAAATGGCTTCTTACCCCTACTCGTTATTGGGGAAGACGTAGCTGCGTTCTTAAAAACTCAGTCAAGCCCTTCTCAATCGAAGCCGAGAGGGCCGCGAAGATGATCATATTCGTCGATGAAGGCGGAGGGCAATACTGAACATCCGGTAATACCTCCAACTCCTCAATCCCCTTGACGCGGATCAACTCCCCAACCCAATCTAGGCTCTCGTGCTTGATGTCGAACAGAAGCTTCAGATCGTCGACGGTGAATTCCTTCGGCCCCTCCCAGGTTGTGTTGGGTCGACCACCTTGTACCATAAGCCGGAGCTTCTTGATAGACGCGTGATCTTGTAGGAACCGGCACACGTTCCTCCACTCGCTACGGTCGTAGTCGTAGGGGGGCTCCGGTCCCCGCTTATATAGGGAGATCTCCCGGATTAGTTGACGGCTTGGCGGGGTGAGATCTGAGAGGAAGGGCTCTACGGCTTCGATGTGGCTTCCGAAGTCGAATGTGTGTCCGCCGTAGACAAGATACGCCGTTTCCTCGTATATCTTCTTGTTAACTCGCATGAACGACGCGCAGAAACTGACACCTTCCGTGCCAAGCTGGTACGTAGTTGTGTAGCAGCGACGGTGGAATGAACGCTCGAGGACGTAATATTTGCTCCTTATTCGACCGTCCGACTTTTGAAGTTTGCTGGGTGTTGCATTCTGTATACGCAATTGCTTATTGCCGCCATCGTTGAAAAGGTAATCGTAGATCATCATCCGGACCTCTGCCGGAGCGCGCAAGAGTGGTGAGGTATCCATTCAGCCGTTGTCGATCGCGAGTCTCCGGTTCAAGGGGGGTCTTGACGTCCCGAACTAGAGTTCAAGAAGACATGCGTCTTTAGGAGGTGGCATTGAAGAATAAAAGGGAAAAAAGTCGACATCTCAACTTTTACATCTGTGTTGGAAACACGATTGTTATATATCTGGCCTACCGGGTTCTCGACCGGGTCAACAAGGTCCTCCACCGTGGTCGACGCTCGTCATTGGCCCACAGCTATCAACTGCTACCCAATTCGGCAAACATACGACATGAACATATGATAGATCTATTGGTCGGCGATACTGTTCTGCTGCAGATTGGGTTGTCGTTAGTTGTTCCACTCCACATTTCGATCACGTCAAATAATTTGTGAGTTTGTAAGTTTGTAAGCGTCAGCCACCCTGTTAAGGCGTAATTATTTACCGCGTGGCGCACCTTCCCCCGTTATTCTCTTCATGCGACAAGCTTTTATCTCCGAACTCAGTAAAAATAGATTCTCCGAGTTGAATTGGAAATTTTATTCACCCGTGGTTTGGAAAGCGAGATCAGTAATGAATTTGAGAATATAGTTAGTAATCAGAGGACAATCTTTCGGCCCCCACCGAAGATTCGTACCTGCATGCGAAAACATGCCAACACATGCTAAAATATGTAATAATATGGAAACGCATGCAGCGTATGAGGCGATGCCCTTTACCTTGGTTGTTAAGCTATCATATAGTTTGCTGTCGCCATCAAGGACGGACGGATGGATGTAGTCATCATACGTTAGCTGATTTGTCCCTGTATCAGTGGAGAAAGGAAAGGGAAATTCCGTCTCAAGGTCCCATAGCCTTTCATGCACTTCTAACACAACCTATCGAGAACGAGAACAAGTACTCCTATCTAATCTACAACGGTTACTTAGCGGGTATTCAATCTGAATACCTTAATTCGACTTCTTACTGTACAAAGATCCGCAGTGTGCAATTAACCGTTAATTCATCATCAATTGATGGTTTGCAAGATCAAACGTTTGAAAAAAAAGAAACCGTCGACTGCGCGTTTTTTTATTTAATCGTTTATGTTTTAGATTAATATTTACTCCTTTTCGAAACGTTTAGAAAATTTAAATGTTTAATAAATCTTTAAACATTCGATATGAAGCCCTTGATGTACCTAAACGGGAAGCTACAGGAGCTAGCGGATAAGTGTTTCACTTTAGAACCAACAAGCAAACGGGCCAGATCAGGTTGAATCATCTAGCCCTCTACGTTTCTACGATTTCTACGGTTTCTACGATTTTTACGATTACAGGATTACCTACCTACCTACCTACCTACCTACCTGCAAGAGCCGCAGTTGAGCCTCAAGTCACTGGCAAATCGGATAGGCTGGAGGTCCTAGAGATCCTGGAGATCCTGGAGATCCTGGAGGCGATCCTGGTGTATATGGGGTGGGTAGACTTCTTCAAAGACTTGGAGGTTTTGAAGATGAAGATGAAGATGAAGAAGAAGGATAGGTAGTAGGTAGGTGGGTGGGAGCAAGGTCTTATATACACTTCAAGGGCGGATTAGATCAAAACAACAAGATCAAAGTACTGAAAGGGTTACACACACCAGATCAGGGACTTCGAATAGTTCGAGCTATCGCCAAACATTTATTTGAAAGAAACGTTGACTTTTTTTCCAACGTTTGAAAATATATAACGTTTAAATGCGAGTAATCGTTTAATTTTATAAATATTCAGATAATTAAATGTTTACGAAATCAAACCATATATTGATAGTTTGAAAAAGAATTATCCGTTAATTAAGATGGGCTAGTTTAGCGAAGTATCCCGTGTAAGGGATTAGTCAATTCTCGTAGATGGATGACGGGAGGACCCGCATCTTGCCCCTTAAAGCATGGTGGCTTTATATAGGAAAATGCCGGAATACAACTAGACCCAACGACCTCGAGAAGTTTCCTGCAATGGCGTCATCACAAGTTATCTTCAAGGGTGCTGTGTATTCAATCTTATGTAACCAGGACGAATGCCAAGTGATGTTGGCTTTATCGTGCGGTTCTTGAGAGGTGGGCTCGTATTTGTGACTTTGCTCCCTACCATAAGTATTGTACACGCGGCCAATTCCTTCTGGAAGCTTGTTGGATGTCTCACTGTAATTTCAATGTCTCATACGGGGCAAAAGCTGTGGAAGTTCCGAGAATTTTAGTATTTAATATTCGTGGCTTGCTGCTGACTATGTGATTGGTACTCATTAAAGGCGAGACTTGCACCATGAACTGAATTTAGCAGTACCTACTTCCATCCATGCTTGCCCTGAAAGTGCATCTCATAGGTACCCTGTACGAGAATATGGGTAACCCTTAATTAGACATATCTTGCGAGGTCGTTTGCCAACTAATTTATGTGGAGAGAAGTATACATAGGGTAAGTATTGACCTCAAAGTTTCCTAAGTTTTGTTTAGACTTTAATTTCATAAAGTATAATTAGAACTTAACTATCAAGTTCACTAGCCGAGTTCATGAATATTGGATCTGGGGAAGGATGACAATAACTTTTCAAAACGGTCTAGTCAATACTGCAATGCGCAGAGAGTCTTTGTGGTAAATTCTCTCGATACATGCGCCTCGAAAACTTGGTGGTGGCTGTTATCCCCCTTCTATCTCGACAAACCCAGCCTATCCAGCCCGCCGAGCCACAAAATAGGAAATACGACAGCGTCTCGCTCAAGAGAGCATGTACGAAAACAGTCCAAAGAGCATCTCGTGATCTCTTTTTAATTCCGCTAAAGGCTGATTCGTCTAAGCGTCAAACCATTTATAGATTTGGCGTCGTGACTAAGCCCAATGGCGACGTTGTTGATACCTTACTATCTATGCAATGACGTTGGGCACACGGGTTTGTTCCGCTCTCTCCATGGGGGTTCACCTGAGTCCGGGGATCCGAAGGGTTTCGCGACGGGCAGGTTTGCTAGGATATTTGTGTGACGTGCGCGGGAGCGGTAGACTAACCGTCCGCGACCCCAACAAGCACGTACTTATTGACGTAGCCTAACTTTCAGCTGCGGTGTCCGAACCAAGTCTCCAACACACAATAAACGCGTTGTAGCCAATTGTCGCGTACCCCTAAGCGCACTCGCATGGAGCTAAGGCGATACCCCGGGCAGCGGCTGAACGTGGCTATCTTTGCATATCTGCACCGTAGCAAGGCGCACAGATGGGCAGATCCCCAAGGCAAAACGGGAGATGTTGCAAACGCGCGAACGAGAAAATAGAAAAAGGTTAGAATGAGGGATTCTGGGCGTCGCGGACCCGGAGATTACTTATGTATCTAGGCATGGGCGTGGCTCGCGACACTCGGATCCTGGCTTCTCCCCCCTTATCCCACGAAATGAAGAGGGAATTATAACTATAGATCTTCGCAGTTCTTCCAATCAAGTCTGATTCTTCCTTTTTTTTCTGTCATGTAAGTCATTTCTTAAAATGCCCGCCATGTCGATCAAGACCCTTATTCGCAAACTCTTTAGGGCCACCATAATTATCCGTGTAGAGACGACGGCGGCTAGGGAGTGCGAGGTCATCGACTTGACGGTACCGTCAAGGGAGCCATCGGTTCAACCTGTGATGGGTCCAAAGTCATCTTCTACCACCCTTGGGACGGATAGATGTGAGCGCGAGAGTTCCAGGACCTTATCGAGAGAAGTGACACCGGCTCCCCCCGGAGAGCTTGCGGGAGAAAGAGAAATCCAAGAACTTGATGGTCCGCCAGCGATATTCAAGGGGAAACAAGTTCGTCGCTCACCTTCACCGGCGATAATATCAAGGAGTCGGGTTGAGGTTGAAGTAGTCTCGCCATCTAGATCAACAGTGACAGTGGCGGAAGCCAGCAACAGTAATTCCGTCTCCGAGCTATCCGCCACCGCAGAACGCGGAAGGAGCCCCATCCCAACGGCGACCAACGGCATTAACAGTAATAACAACAGTCCAAAACAACTCAAGCGCCGTTATGAGTCCCCAGAAATCACCGTCATCGTCAAGGAAGAGTCCGGAGACTACAACGCCCCATCATCTCCAATAGACGAATACCCCCGCTTCATCAAAGCCGACGACTCAGATGACGACAAATTCGAGTTCTCACCCAAGAAGCAGCGAGGTTCCTCCCCAGAATTCGACCTGACACCGATCCCCTTCTACCGCTCCTCCACTCCCTCACCCCTCCCTCTCCCCATCCCCTTCCACCACCCAGAATACCCAGATCGTCCAGCCCTCCGCTGTCCGAAGAAGAATCCAGAACACCTTGTAATCGAACGCGAAGAATCGACATCAAGCCGGAATCCAAATCGACTATACTACAAATGCCGCGACGTAAGTCCCCACCCCCTTCCCCAATCACCAAACCCCACACTAACCCCTCCCACCCAGTGTCCCGGCTACGGCTCCTTCATCTGCTGGGCCGACTCGCGTCTAACCTGGGCAGCGGGACGGACAGGCGTAACGCCCAAAGACCGGCTATGGCCACGGTGCTGGTGCGGCCACGCGGCGCGAGAGGACATAACAGGGGACAAGGCGAAGAACCCGAACACGTTATGGTACAAGTGCGCCACGGACGCGTGTCGGTTCCGGCGCTGGGACTCCGACGACCCGCTGAGCCCCGAGGAGATTAATCAGTATAGCGGGAGTCAGGTGTATCAGATCGGGTATTGAAAAAGGCAAAAAGGACTATCGCTAAATTTTTATTTCGTGTTTGGTTTGGTTTACTGTGCTGGAGTCGGGAGCCAGGGGAATGTATACGGATCGTGGTGGGCGTCGGTGACGGGTTTCAGGGTTTCTGATATGGTGACCGGGCTGTTGTATTTATAGTTAGAGAACTGGATCGGTTGGATATTTGTATTTAAAATGAGCGTAACATACCCAAGTGTTAAAAATGGCGGTTCGTTTTTTGGATGAAAAAAGTGCCTATGCTAAATGATACTGAAATTGAAAAGAGGAATGAAAAATAGGAAAGAATCGTTTAATCTGAATAAAAAAAGGCTTGTAAGATTAGTGTCGTATGATACCAGTACGAAACACCTGTATCTGTTAACAGTTCTCAAAACAACGGTCATATTTCTCAAATATACTATTCTCAGCCAGCTTCCGAGCCGGCCATCAAGCTATGTGACGATACCCTGAAATAGACCAGGTAGAAGCATAGGAGTCGGTCACCTACATCTACATATACAATACACAATGACGAGAACCACCCGTAACCCCGTTGACGCCGAGCAATGCAACCCATTATAACCCACAAGAAGCTTTCTTGAAATTAGGGCACCCTTTTCGAGCTGACCATTATTCCAACAGCGCTTTAGCCGCCTTCGCTATGATACCTGCGGTCTTGTCGATGAGCTTTTGGGTCAGCGACCAATCCTCCGCGTCCACGGCGTCCCGAATGGCTGGGAAATACGCCTCGTCATATCCGGACCACAGCTGCGGACCAAATACGACATGCTTAAATTGGGTTCGGTTTGGAATCTATGATCAAATGTCAGTAAGTAACCAAATTGTCTAGAATGTGGCAGTGAAAGTCGACTTACCCCGCCACCAAATTCCAAATCAAGCAGACCACTCTCAAAGTCAGCCATACGACTGTTATAGTCACCTCTTTTTTGTCCTAACCCTACTGGTTCCCACCCGTTTGATGATAAAACGGCTGATTGCCAATTAGATTCCCACCTCTCGAATTCCGAGACGGCCTTCTCGACCTCAGTAACTGCATCCTTGATTGGGTCCAGAGTATAGTGTTTGTTGACATCCTTATCTTCGCCCCACTGCCATAGGTTTCCTAGATAGCGGCCGAGAGCCAGTGCATAGTTGCCCATGTCGAAAGGTAAAACTGGTCTGTCGGCTAGTTCGAGGATGAGGAGCCCAAGAACCTGGCCGAGGAGGTTGTGATATACAAAGCCCGGGTCACTAACACGATCCATCCAGTCAAAGTTGTCATATGAAGAATGGTAAGGGTGCATGGCACCGTCAAATCGAATGTCGATAGAGCTGGTACCCGCAATGTCCTGGAATGCGACGTAGTCGCTACCAGCGCCGAGGCCCTCGAGCTCTGCATTGCGACCATCCCACAGGGCACGCAGCGTAGCGTTGAAATTGGGGTCGACGACTCTGTCGAGCACTTTGTAGAGAACTTTTCGAAACACTGGAGACGCGGCAGCATGGAACTCCTGGCCGGAAACAGCAGTGTCCAGATTTATATAAGCAAAGCCGTTTTTCTGTAGAGCCTCTAGGTTATTCTCAACATATTCTGTACTGCCGATTAAGTTGTATTCTTCGGCATCCCAACTCATGAATTCGATTGTGCGAAGTGGTCTCCACCCTCTACTTAGGAGATCGCCAAAGATGCGAGCAACTTCGAGCATGATTGCGGTTCCCGAATTAGGATCCGTCGCACCAAAGGACCAAGCGTCACGATGGTTGCCAATAATGATTGACTTCTCATTCTGCTCGATACCGGTAATTTTTCCGTAGATGTTCCAGATCTTCTGTCGTTCATTCTCGTCTTGTTCGTTCTTCAGTCGCACGATCGGCGACGATGAATTTCCTGACCACCACTCGACATCAGGTACGCCCCCTTGCCAGTCATTTGGGCACGGCTCGCCGAAGCCTTGGATATGCTGTAGGAGCACTTGAGCATCGCGCCAGGCCAATGGTAGACTTGGAATGCCGACAAGACCTGCAGCTTTGCTCTTCTCCATCCGAGGCTGGCCCTCCTTGCTTTCCCAACCAGGGGTAAGCACGTCGCCTACTACCCAGCTCATTAAACTGACACCACCTCTCTGGACACCGTCCGCTGGCATGTATCGTCCGTTGGGAGCTGGCTCCCCTTTTACAAAGCCGTCATCTGCCGGGTCGCTGTATATGATGCATCCGGCAAATCCAGCCAATTCTGCTGCTTTGATCTTCAGAGCCCTATCGCCTTGAGTGCCATAATAGCGCACGAGCGCGATGGCGCCTTTCGTGTCGATTCCCTTGTCTGCTAGCATTTTGAAATCTTCTCTCGATCCATAATTAGCATAGATTAGTGGTCCTTTCACATCGCCAGCCTTAGAATGTCCGTGGAATACAAGTGTTTGATGACCGGCCGTCTCTTCGCCAACTTCATTTTCTTCCAAGGCAGCAGTCCACGCAGCTTCCTTTCCATCTTCAGACATGATCTGTACAGCTCTGCCACCTGGAATCGGAAAGTTTAGGTAAACCTGGTATTCGTCGACCATTACATCCTCCAATCCATAATTCATGAAGTCGTTCCGCACGTCCATTGCTAGCGCATAGTCGCCTTCGGTTCCCGCGATATGTGCGTAGCTCGTAAAGTGCTTGAGAGTATTTCTCATCGAATCGGAGTTAACTTCGGCTTGTACATATTGTCGCACAGCTTCAGGGTCGAACATGTGCCCACCAATACGCCTCGTCATTTTTGTGAAAAGATCACTCATGAAGAGGATGTAGAGGAAGCCTAGAATTAAGAAAACGGCGAGCAATCTACCAACCAAGAGTATAGCAGCGGCGCTATTTATTTTCGGCAACCTAAACCTCCTTCTCTCGGTCGGCTCGTTATCTTGATCATTCGTCACATCGTTTTGGCGAGGTAATCGAACAGTAAACCTGGGAAGTCGCCATCGCCATTGCCATTTCCATTGGGGTAGAGAAGATGCTATCCGTTTTGTCCACGATGATGTAGATGATCTGGAACTTGTATCATCTAATGGATCTTCAACTTCCAGCTCTTGCATTTCGCGCCGGACGCGCGTACCTTCACCATCATCACCATCATCGCTGTCATCTTCTTCGAGCGTCCATTGCGATCCTTCATCGTCTGACTCTACGTAAGGAGGTCGATAACCGTCGGGCGCACGTCTTGATGAGTCAGTCTGCCGGGATCGTGAGAAGAGAAGTGATTGCGCTTCGGTTTCGTGGTTGGGTCTCGTATCTATTGGCGAATGAGGTCGGTGGCCTGATGAATTCCCGCCGGTCGCTTCATCGTAAGTTGGTATTGGGGGTGGTGGTATATATTGGGATTTTTCGGAAGGCATTGTGATTGTACAACGTCATTTATATGCTTTAAGAGATGAAATTTATATCAGTTTTCTTGATGGAGTCGGTCGGATGAAGAAAAATACATCGGATCGTTGGGAGGGATTAGTAGTAAGAGTAGTTGAAACGAGCGATACGAGTCGAGTAACGATAAAGGAGTGGATTTGACAAGAAAGTTTAATCAAGGGAAAGAGCCAAGAGTAGATTCAATACCACCGAGGTGGACATCGAAAGGGGGAAAACGGGAAACGAGGATAATTGATATATTAGGTATCATTTAAAAAGGAAACATGACGCTGAAAAAATAAAGTTTACGAAGTTAGATGTCTCAAATGGCTTCTGCATTTGGATCTTGAGGACTTGCAGGTCATGGTTTCTTAGTTTCTTAGTTTCTTAGTTGCGGAGCATATTAGTCATGTGGCACTGCCACAATCAGGGGAAGGAACCTAACTCAAACCTTGGAAGGACTCAAGCTTACATGTACCTAAATACACGTAACACGTATTAAATCATAGCGATATAACTGTACCGTACTAAGTGATCATATAAACAAATCAATACAAGATTACGGATGGCGGGTGGAATTGATTTCTAGAAATGCATCTTGCATCTGCATCTGCGTTTGCATCGCCTATGATAGATATCTAGTCAAAAAGACCTTCGGTGTTGATATCCGCGAATCCGGCTTCCCTACGAACTGGTACAAGAGGGGTCAGGGGACTATCGGCACTAACTAAAAAGCAATTCTCAAAAAGGACGCGAGGACGCCGAGACTCCTACGAGAAGCCAACGCATCCTAGGAAATCGTCAAGAATATACATATGTACACAGTAATCTATAACTAAACGGAAGGCCACAGAAACTACCCCTTCCCTTGTAACGACGCAGGCTCCTTAACCTTGGTATAATACCCTCAGGGCAACTCGTACATGTCGCGATCGCGTGATTTGAAAGCGTTCCGGTATCTCTATGGAGACATACTCATTTTTGTGGCGGTTGGAGAACAACCCCTTCGTACTGCCTAGATGCGATATTATCTAGGGTATGCTTGAAATGCCGCTTGCTGCTCTCTATACTGGCAGAGTCCTGTTGGTTTGTGCCTAAGTTTGAGTGAATAAGCTCAATGAGACCATTGATGTATTTAGTAGTAACCTATAAATGGTAAGCTTAGTTATGTCTCCACAAGATACGCGATATATGCTCCTTACTGATTCATTTTGCTGATCAAAATAATAGACGTAACGATCCAAAATCTCGACAAATAGCTCGATTGACGTTGCCTGCTCCATACAGGAGTCTGCAACACGCAGGGCTCGCTGCAGGCATTCTAAGACTCGTTTTCCGTCCCGATAGAGCTGTGGTGGGGGGTTAGTCAAGCTCTGCAGATCAACGCCACCAATAAAACTTACACCTTCATCCGATTCTTCAACGGCAGCAATCGGTGTTGCCCACCAAAGGTGGCTTGCTAGATATACTGCTCTGCACTGATCTGGCTTCCGCAGAAGCTTGCTTCCATGTAGAGCGCACTTTGTGATAAGAGTATCGTAATTCTCTTTGCCGAAATTCCTCGTCTGGTGCAGAGCATTGGCAATGACACACACAGCTTGAAATTGCGCCTTGGAATCAGAGATTGCCTCCTCATACACTGTAAAAGCTTGCGCAAAGAATTCATAGGCAACTTCTTCGAAGCTGGTCATATCGGCGGTCTGACCGCAAGCGGAGAACAACCTTAGGGAAAGTTCTGCAGCACCTGACCCATTGACTCTGGTATAAATACTGGAAATCGCGGAGTGCAAGAATTTATAGAGGGCACTTAATTGAGTTTCCCAGTTGTCATCATAGTGCTCTCTAGCTTTGAAGCGGCGCGCAAGCTTCATACCTGCGGTGATTAAGGGTGGGGTTGTCGTACGGATCCTCTCATTTCCTTCGGCAAACGCTTTACGGACCATTTGAAGAAGGCGGAATTGGGTATCATTGTTTTCACCGTCTAGTAGATGGATAATCCGGGCCAACCAACCTTGTTCTTCCATCGTTTCATCGGTCTCAAGAGCTCGACGCTGAGGACCACCAGGATAACCAGCAGGGGGTTGAGATCCCTCCTTGATTAAGACCTTCAGGACCTCCAGGACGTTTTCAAGTTGGGTAGTAGTAGATATTTTGGTTTGGTTACGTAGCAGAGTTCTCGCAACTTCACCAGCAACAGCTCTTCTTGTAGGATAGGTTTGGGACTGGAAGAGGGGTACATAGGTAGGAAGAGAAAGGGCAGTAAAAATAGAAACATATCTCTTGAGTGGAGCATGAAGTAATCCGAGTAGACTCTGCTGTGCTGGGGCAGAGTGAAGATCAGCACTGTTGGCATGTTCCTTGACCTTTTGATTCGCATACTCAAGAATCTGGTCAACATAATCAAGCCGGCCGGGATATATGTTCAATGCAAGATTGGCGAGTGAGACCAACAAGGCAATCGTATCCTGGATGGGTAGGTGCTGCGCATTGACAAGATTATTGACTTGCTCAAAGAAAACCTCGTACAGCTTGACGTTAGGGGGGATCCCACGCTGCTTCTTGGTAGCTTGAGAAGATCCGTCCGTTTCTTTCTCGACTGCTGTTGCTTCTGTATCCGCGACTGACGGGGCTGGTTCGGAGTCTACCGGCGCGTGACTTTCTGCAAAATCAGTAGCCTCACCATTGGCATGAACGCCATTCGCGTCCACAGATTCTTCTTCTGCGGTTGGCTTTGCCTCTGGTTGTTCTTTGCTTAATCGGACTTTTTCTAAAAGATTCGCGAGCGCATCCTCTTCGAGTTTGGCTTTGTCTTCAGCAATTTCTTCCTGGGATTCCCGCTCAGCATAGGCAGATAGCCTATCCATCAAGCCAATAACAATAGCCTTGACGTTGACGTGAGGGTTCAGCCGTGATACCGCAGCAAGGAATTGATCGAGAGTATGTAGATGGAACTCATCTGGGAAAACCTGAGTGATTATCTCTAAGAGATACTCTTGGGCGAGGACGTCGCGACATTGTACCACTTGTTCGAGTAACGGACCCAAGATACCGTCCTGGTAGGCCTCGAGATCCACCAATTGGCTTAGCCGTACGATATTGCTACCGACGAGAAGTTGTAGCTCTTTGCGTTCCTTTGTCCTCTGCTCGCGCTCTCGTGAGTGGCCTTGATGTTGTAGCCGTACCCAGAGCTTGTTCATCTCGACAAAATTTGTTAGGATGAAGTTGATAGAATCCTGGAGATTTCCTTCGGGGCCATCGCCATCGCCGGCGGGTAGGTAGTCTCTAGCTTGTCCGGATAAGTAGTAACGTAGGAATAGACCGCGAATGGGGTGTTGAACACCACGGCTCATATCCATCATATCTTTCATCAACTCTTTTACTGGTGCCCCAGGTATAGACATGTATGCGGTACCGACAGTTATCATCAGATACAAACGTGGAATAATGTTGCCGGCATATTGGACAAGTTCATAGAGGTCAGCGAGATGGTTGGTAGGGTGGTTCTCCCGAAGGTGCATGGAAAGATAGCGCATAGCATCGAAGACAGCCATGTATAATTCGTAGTATTGTTTTGGACCCAAACTGCTTGTCCGCAGCTCGGCGACTAGAGTAGAGCTACGCAATCTACAGTTAGCTAGCTAAAAATAAGAGAACCCGGACACGAGGTTATTGTAAGGGCAATTAAATCACATCTCGACTCACCAGCATTTAAGAGCATCCATAAGCTTCCCGGGTGTGTCGAGGCATTTGCGCATAAGCGCAGTCTGTTGGCGCACTGCAATCAAGGCATCTTCCAATAATCTTGCCTGATCCTCAGGCGGAGCAGGTGTTGTTGACATTTTCGGGCTACGTCGAAGATAATGCGGCAGTGGCTAGATTCGTAAGAGGAATGGATGCCGTAGAAAAGTCTAGTGATATCTCGCACAAGTCATTGGGTCGCCGTTCGCCAAATACGATGACTACAGATGCAGGAAGAGCCTGCGGCAAGTGAAGGAGATCTTTAGAAATTCGGATGCCTGTAACGAGTCGATGTGAGCGGGACGAAATTCGGAACAGTACAGGTAGGTAGGTAGCTATTGGAAAGCTCAGGGCTCTAGGCTACTAGTATCAGTGTCTCAAGCAAGCCACATTATTGTGCACCTACATAAGTCAGGACTTCAGCCACATTGTAGTAATCCCGACATATCCGGCGCTAGTTAGGTTCAAGCCCCGCTAATCCCCGAGCATTCAAGACTTTCATCTTTTCATCTTTTAATCCTGATTCATTAAAGCCAGCTATTAAATCAAAATCTCATGTTATAATGCTAAAATTCATCTTTAATAGACGATGCCATGTTTTGTGGGACAAAAAATTTCACCTATCCGAGAACGGGATCTTCGAAGGTTCAAATACAATGATCATTTTCTAGCTGCGCTTAACATTTACAAATTCAAACAATACTCAGGTATAAATAACTAGCTATCACATACATACACATACACATACATACATTCTCTGTATATCTAGGTCCACTCATGTAAGTCTATAACGACCACTAATCACCACCGACGCCGTCATCGAAAGAAACAAGACACTGAAAATCCCAAGAAACGATGACGCTGAGCTACGCCCGACCTTCCTAGGTTCCGCTAGAGCAGCACGACCCGGAATAGGGTATTTCCAAGGAATAGTCGCTGTTGGGAAGGGCTCCTTATCGTCCAAGAAATTGAGCACCTGGCCCTTACGCGCACGCCCTGAAATGATAAACCTCAAAACCAGAAGATTGATGAAACGAGGAAAGTACGGCTGAACAAAATAGTCGAAAGCCCAATACACCGAATTATACCAGGCCGACATTTTCGTCTCTATGATCGAGAGTGTCCAATCTTCTTTGACATCATCCATGCGCGAATTCTGATAGCGCTCAAACGCGGCAGACAAGGTCTCGAGGCTCGGCCCGTTCTTGTCATTCTCATCACCATACTGTCGCGAAGGGGTATGTATGGCTCGGTGTAGCTCGTTGGTGAGGGCTACCGCATCTTGCAAACCGTTGATATACCCAAGACCTTGGTTTGGCGTGAATTTGTGGGCCGCATCGCCAGCGAGCACGATCCGCCCCCAAGACCAGCGCTTCAAGATACCTTCTTCGAGGACCGCCATGCCGACTGTGTATCGCTGCGCGAACACCTCCTTCACCGTCAGTCCATCGCCGACAGGCATATGGGCCCATTTATTCGCGAACTCTATAGCATCTTGTTCAGTGTAGCGAGTCCCCATCCTTATCGGCGAGTTGGGGAGAAGCTCGTATATGAAAATCCACGCCCTCTCCGACCCTACGAGATACTGAACAGAGTGGTCCTTGGCATGCGCCGCCCACGCCAAGCCAGGGGCGCCCTTCTCATCACCCTGCAGAGGGAATGAGCACCACAGCGTCTTATAGGAGCACATGAACGGCTTGTCGTCGTCGATGTCGATGGTAGGCGACGCTTTTAAGGCAAGGGAACGCATACGTTCACGTGTCCGGCTATGGACCCCTTCGGCTCCGATCACGATGGACCCTTCGTACTTCGTCCCGTCCGAACAGCTAACAGTGACACCAGAATCGTCGGCCATAACATCCGTCACTTTTTTATTAGTCAGAACACAAGATTTGCGTTCCTTGCTCAGGCCATCGTAGAGAGCCTTAACCAGGTGAGCTCTGTGAAATATATGCGACCCAATTCCATGGCTTGTCAATAAGGCGCGTGTTAGCACTATCTATGTCTAGGGGGGGGTTGCAATAAACTTACGCCTTTCTGAATACATCATGAGCTAGAAACCTTTTTAATGGGCGGTTGTCGCCGGTGACGATCCGCATATCGCTCATCTCTACACTGATCTTGAGAAGGCTATCCAGAAGGCCGAACTGAGCCAAGGCACGCATTCCATGAGGGGCAAGAACCAAGCTTGCGCCTTCGTCTTCCGCGATACTCTTGCGGCGCTCGAGGATGACATAGTCAATACCGGCTTTGGCAAGCGAGTGTGCCAAAGTTAATCCCACGGGGCCTCCACCAACCACTATAACTTTGAAATTCTCGTTGGCCATTTTGATCTCGTCGGGTAATATGAAGCTGCCGTTTTTTATTGATCCTCTGTTCATCCGAGGTAGCATTGGGACATTCTTTGCTATATATCTTCGTCTAGATTGTCCTCCCTTGCCTCGGTTTCCGCGCGCACCTTTCGGACCTGTCTGCTACGAGATCTTATACATGGTGACCAAACCAACCAGCCCCCGCAAGCATGGCACCATCAATCGGTGATAAAGGCCGCGTATTCTTGAGAGGATCCATCTACCCATGCCAATAGATAACCACCTGGTTCGTCATTGTGGTAGAGTATGTACGCTGTAACCCCTCTGGAAGCCTAGAATGCGCCATCCCGGAATAAATTCATCATTTCCCTATTAATGCCGAAGCAGCGAATTGTACCATGCCGTTTTCGACTCCTTACTTCCCACGGGTGGATTGACAACCCAGGTTACACTGCCACTGCAAATGTCGGTTCCCTGCGATGACTTGGCGATTCTGATGGCTTTTGGTTTCGATCATGTGGATATAGACGCTAAAATCTAAGCTTCAAGTCGATTCGCACCTCGGAATGCTGTATGCAAACACCTAGTCGCATTTGGAAATCAAGGTCTCCTGCATCTTGGTCTCCACATCACGAGCATGAATCGACCGGGGATGACAAATGACAGAATTTTGAATCCGTCGAACCGAGATCCGGACTGCGGCGGACGAATAATCCCAATAGGGTTACACTTTGGTAGGATTTCCTCTGAAAAGTTACTAAACGAGGGAAATTTTAAAGTCTACCTACGATCGAAGACCTTTAGAAGGCGGGAGCTCCCACAAGCTAGAAAATTCTATAGTAGATTATGCTTAAATGAGGTAACTACTAACCTTATAATCACGTACATTGAGATATGTTTCTAGTCTATTACTAGTAAGCAGGTCAACTTGTTCAGTTGAGATCACGCCCCCAATTTATTGTCACATTCTATCATGGATATCTACAAATCAAGGTAGCCTGGAAACCTCTTTTAGCGCTCATATACCTAGCTAACTACATCTATATAGGTAAGTAATCCGCTGTCACCATATTTACATGAGTGGATATGATACCCAGGTGAGTTAAGCATGTGCCTACCTACCTAGTAACTACATATGTAATAGTTGATTTTCTCATGGTAGCACACATGAAACTCATTAGTATAGCATTATGGATCATATCGTATCCTATTATGTGATCAAACTAACTGTAGTTAACCCGGTTCGGGAGTGGGTCTTCCCCGGGAACACGGCGATTATGAGATATCCGTGAACAGCGGCGGCATCCGAAACCCGGAGTTCAGGCATCCATATGTAAATAGTAGGTACTTGGCAAATAATCGACTCATTTATCCTTCCCGGTATGTACCGACTAGGCATCAATCATCAAATACCTACTGACACATCAGCTGTATTCGTGATTGTACAGCAACGGACCTTCTATCCCGTCGGCTATATCAAGACTCATAACGTCCATTCCCGATCCTTTCTCCACGAAGTCAGCTGCGCCACTGCCGCTCTATCCCCGTCTCCCACGCGATCAGTATCGGGAGATAGCATCCCTAGACCCACTTCGACGAACCCGAATACGAGCCGCCTGCAACGACCTGAACATACCTATATGAGGCTTCCTCCAACTCAGTATTTCCCATGTGCTTAAAGGATAAAACCAAGATCTACATTCTGTACCTATGTAGATATCACTACGTATCATATTAAATCTTAAGCTCCAGAAATTCTTAGGGTATGCTACATTCTTCGCTTCCTTATGCCTAGTTGCCGGAAGGATTGCAGCTTGAACTGGCGTGGCTCTTGCCTGCTGCCGGGCTTTCTCCGCGGTGACACGCCGCTGGCGGTCATCGTTCGGTAGGCCCGGTTATGAGTACTAAAATAATACGTTAATTATGTAGTTGTGTTGGGAGAAAGTCGAAAGCTACTTACATGAAATCCATTGGACATAATATCCTTTTCAGACACAGTTGTTGTATTCATCATCAACACAGCCTCATTAGTTCATAAATTATATAAATATGGAACAGGAACTGTGATCCCGAGAAATTAGATGGGTCCAACCAATGAGAAAATGGGTCTTACGTAGAACATGAATTTCGAAAGTGAATAATGAAGGTAATAGTTAATGAGAGCACCTACTACTTTGAAATAGGCACTGGATACATTTCTTGCTGGTCGACGATGCTAGGTGGTAACCAGTTATTTGCCCTACTTCAAGCACAGTTTTTCAAACTGTGTACTATACCCTTCTGAGAAAGCTTCTTAATGTCCGGTGAGTTTTGATTGGTTATCGCTGGCTAGCGTAGTTTGTAAATACTGTACCAGGGTTAGGCACTTCCCTTCTCCTCATCATTTCATCACAACCTCTGACCCGACGAAATAATTTCGGGATATAAATTTACATCACCAAGAAGAAATGAAAATAAAGAGACCGAGAAACTCATCATAGGCTCACAGCCACATGTACTTTGGTTTACCATCAACATAGCGCGTTGAAGTAGTTTCCCGCCCCGTGGAAACCGCCGCCAACGCGCTGTTTGACAAAGCCGAACCCGGGTCCCCACAGCGAGAAATCGACGTACCACCCGACGCGTCGGAATCCAGCTCATGAGAACCGGACGAACTAGATGCGAGGAGAGTGATTAGTGTGGAGTTCTTTGATTACTTGGCTCGGGAATGTCGCAAGTTAAGTGACATAAGCGAGGTATTCGCAGGTGCCTTGAAGTTGCCTCCTGTAATCGCTTCAAAAGGGAGAGTGAAGTATTTCATCGACCGAGTGGGAGAACTTGCTTCTACACAAACAGCGGTGCAACCCGATTGCTTTGCGTAGGAATCCGGAGAAGAAATAGTACGGGTTGCCGCCCAAATTCCACCTCACAATTTAGCACAAGACGTGCTCGTGCAGACTGTGGCTTCTCTATACGCGACTACAGGGAAGGAGAAGGAGAAGGATGAGGTGTGTAATAATAGATACCTTCTGCATAATACTCATTAACCTGAGTTAGGTCCATGCGTGGAAGAACCTAGGAGATTTTCGAATGTCCGTGAGAGAAACCTGGAATCTAAGTAAGCGTTGTATCTGATGTACTCGTCATTCTGGTGTGTGTCGTCGACCTTCGGACAGGCCCAGGCTTTAAACAAGACGACCAAATTTTTACCGGATTCCAATGGATAAACCTCAACTCTTTCCTTGCCATGCTTTATCGATATCAAATCGTCCAGTGGAAAACGTATCCAATCTGGAAATTTAGAAGTGCCCTCGAAACTCCGCCGTTAGCTACGACGAGCTATGGTGAAACGCCGCTGGTGAACATCGGGAAACGAGTTATAAGGGAGTGGCTTAGTCAAACAGCGCCTCAACTCCTACAAGAATCACTCCTCTGTACATATTCGGGCTTCCCCGAAGAAGAATGACGCTGTCGCCCGTACTGTGGAGGGCCGCTGTATACCGGCAAAAGCGGTTTTAGTCTTGAGCGATGGTATTTCTGGAAGCGGCGTCTCGAGGAAATAAACGACGACAACCTAGATGCTGTAATCGACGAGGCTATCAATTTTATGATCTGCTCTGAAAAGAAATTTGGAACTATTGTTCAACGTTCAACCGGACGGGCTAGTACGAAAAAGGGGGCTGGATGCAAGTCTGGTTGTGATCAAGCTAAGCACACGGAAAGGGTGGATAACGAGAACCACACCAGGGTTGAGCCTTCCATGGAGCCCGATAATAAGATACAGAGCGATTTCTTCGTGAAACACGAAAACTGCCACGTAGATCAAGAAGCAGTGAAGTATGAGGACTGTTTAGAATGCAATGATTTAGAGACATGGACTATTATCGACACATAGTACGAGGAATAGGATGTAACGAAAGATCCGTCTCTTGTCGCGTAGTGATGCTTGTTACAGCAGGTATCTACCTCCCTTTATCGATATTTCCTCGCTGTTATTGATAGATGATAGGACCAGCTTTGTAGTAGATCCACGTCTCTTTTAGATGGATACTAGAAGCTCTGGTGAATTCCTTCATTGCCTAAGAGGATTCATCATAGGGGTGGTCGCGTTAATACTAGTTCAGGTTTATGGATTTAATTCTCACGGGGAGGCCATCTTTGATATGGGCCGCGGCCACGTCTTCAGGGTCAACCACCTGATACGCTTTATCGCCCATCCATTCCGGCGCGTCCATGGGATAGGCCTCCTCGACTTGAAACTCGCGCACTGTTAGGGCGAGGATGAGTCTAACCTCCACGGAAACCAACTCTTGGCCAATACACGCTCGTGGACCCAGCTCAAATGGTCGCCACGTGTTTCTTACGGGGTACAAAGGGTCGTTTCCATTGTGCGTCATAAATCGCTCCGGGATGAACGAATCGGCATCATGCCAGTACTCCGGGTCGCGTTGTATGGTCGACGCAGAGGAATGTAGCATAAAACCATAAGTTGGATACCGAACTCCAGTCTCGGGATGTGTAAGGAAATGCCCCGGTGGGGACTGGCGAATTGAACCACCCACGGGCGGATATAGACGCAGCGTCTCTCGGAGAACGGCTATCGTGTAGGGCATCTTGTTCAGCAACGTAGGGTCGGCTCTGATACGGTCGGCGGCAGTTGTCGGGTCGACACCTAGAACTTCATTATGTTCAGCTCGTATCTTAGCTGCCTTATCTGGATGTTTGCTGAGCAGATAATATATGTATGCGAGGACAGTAGCAGTTGTATCATGTCCGGCAAACATGAAAATCTTGATGTGCTTAACGACTCGTTCAATGAAGTCGTATGGAATATTCCCTCTAGTTGAGTAGCCTTGTGCTTCATTGATATATGACTTCAAAGCAAGGGAGATAATTGTTTTGGGACCTCCGACTTTCTCGTAGTTTTGAGCTGTATTTGAGATAAGAGGAACGAGCTCGTTCCGAATAATGCGATTGTATATCAGGTTTTTAAATACTCTAATTGGGTTTAATAGCTTCATAATGTCAAGCTCGAAAAAGATTAGCCTAATCTGAGACTTCATCGTTGCCATTAGTCGATTTGGTTTGACTTGCGTTTCTAGACGGGTTCCCCTATTGCAATGTTAGACTTGGGCGTAATTGCGCAAAAAGGATCCTGTTCGCTCGAGCTTACAATACGGCACACCCAACAATATCGACGGCTATATCGGTCGTATAATCCTCGAGGCGCACAACTTGCTCAGACGCCACGGCTTTTCGGAGTCGCTCTTGAAAGACTAAGACTTCCTCTATCATATTTGGAACTAGCGATAAAAGGTTCCTGGCTGAGAAGCCAGGATTGAATATGCTTCTAGCTTTCTTCCATTCTGGGCCATCTAGGTTCAACAAGTCCTCACCTCCTGTGAAGGCTCCGAACTCAACCTGTCCCATGGCCCAATATTTAGGGAGGCTATTCTCTTGAATGAACTGGGCCATTAAATCTGGATGATAGACAGCTATCATGGGGTATCCAATTGGCCATGGATCCATATACATTATACCCCTGTTTAAAAGATCGGGATATTCCCGCTTGAGGTGATAGAATATCCAGTGGCCATGAGCGTCTCTCGGGATCCGGTATTTTATGCTGGCTTTAGCGATTGTCACCAAATGGCCGAATATAAACGAATGAGGGAGAATCGGCTATAAACAGTTAGCACCGAAAAATCATTTGCTGAACTCGGGTTGGATATCTAGACGCAGAACTGTGCCTGATACCGAGACAGACGCTGTAACGCGTTTGACACCAGGAGACCCAACACGATGACGTAGCAGCTCAACCCCGCAAGACGACTGTATTAAGAGACACCTACAATGCCATGCTCTTTTTGGACTCGTCGAAACAACATTCGAACTTGATAGAGACGATAAAGGAAAGCGGCCAGGCCGATTAGGGCCAAATAACCAAGGCTTTTCCTGATAAGCAAGGCGGTATTAGGACCCCAAGGTTCTAGGCATAGTGACATGATGTTCTACTTTCGATTGATACTTCAAAAGATAGAAGAAATGCCACTCAATTTTAGTTCACGGCGTAAAGCCGTCAGTGTTGTCTCTTAAATACCCGATTTCTTATCGATCTGTTGGTTTGATACCCTGTGTACCTACATAGGTAGGTAGGGATGAATGCTCAGCCTATGAGGCAAACAATCGTGGTTCTTCCAGGGTGTATGTAGGTAAAATAGAGCCTAGAAAATCGAATACCAGGTACCTAGATGTTGTACCTAGATGTCGATCTAAGCAACTCTGGAGTTATATATAGATTAGGTAGATCATTTATATCTAAGTAGATGGTCGTAAAGAAACCGGTAGTAGTCAATTTTATGTATTGGTTTAGTCCCGATGCGTTGAGCCTCACTGTCGACAACAATTTCTTGCATCAAGCTGAATACGAGTTGTACGGGTCGGTTAGATGTCGATCCAATATGCGATATCTCTCGCTACCTAGTACCTACCGACATAGAGATAGGTGGGGTAGGTACCTAACGTAGGTACCTACTCTAGGTACTGCATATTCCTAACAGCCCTATGATAGCCCTGTAACTGAAATGTGAACGTTTCCAACGTTATCGAGACGTGAAACATAGATTGCGTTGTTGCTAGAATTATGCTTGTGATGTTTCATTTGGTGGGCGTTTGAGAGATGGCGAGATGACTGTTGTTGGATAGGTAATTGGCACGGAATTGAATTGCTGCAATCGCATGATTAATATTATTAAAGATAGGAGATGGACCGTAGCTGCTTTTCTGTAATCCGTTTTTGTATTACCCCTGACGGCGCGCTTTCCAGGTACGCGTAAGCTTTGTACACCCGGACTTATAGTTAGCCTGTGCGCTTGTCCGACTCTCTGGTTTAGAGAAAATCAAGAAAATCTCGCTTTAGTACACATCCTTGGCTGAACTCCGTAGCACCCGTACCATCGTACCTCATTTTCAGCCAACCATAGACCCCTGATCAAGATCAGTCCCAAAATTAGATACCTAGTCTGAACACTAAACCTCCTAACCCCCGCATATTGCGAGCTCAATTACTTGATTGTTTCTGAACTCTACTCTAACCTGTCCGACTAAGTTCCAAGGAAGAAAAGTTCTCAATTCTCATTTTCCTTTTCATCCCTTTCTTCAGTCTACCTATTATCCGGACTTATCTAAGTATAGGTGCTCATTCGTCCTACATCTCGGTCATCTACGAACCATTCACACAATCGTTTCAGTTTCACCTTCACTCCTTCGTACGCATGTTCCCAGTCTCCTCGGTCGGCATCTTGTGGTCGTTGGTTTCGGTTGTAGGACTACATCGGTAAATCAACAATATCAGTGAACCACAACAATGGGGATCGCCGAGCGAAGGTCCATTCGCTCTTGTATTACGCGCCTGTCTCGTCCGCAGAAGATAATATTGGGCGCGCTGGCCTTTTTCCTTATTATATATAATTTGACCCCGTACGACAGTCGACCAAGATCGTTCTTTAGATTCCAACACAATGTTATCCAAGACTATTACCAAAACGTACACCCGTCCGATTCCTGGCTCTTCAAACCCCAACGATATCCGATCGATCCTAATAATGACATCGCTATAATAGTTAAGACTGGTTTTGGAACGAAGCGACGAGTTCCGGCAGCGTTACGAGCGTTGAGTAACGAGTCTTTCTACGCCGATACTATAGTCACCCAGGATTTCCCCTTACTCCCGGATCAGAAAAACTACACTTTCGCGAATGGTAAGGAGGTGCCAGTTATCGATATTATTGGGTGGAACTTAGAACGAGGAGCCCTTAAGGGTCTAGAACAACAGGAGCGTGTAATGAAATACGCGAACCTTGCCGATGCCGTCGACGGTGAAGAGTGGATGCTTGCCGATGGGTTAGGTAAAGACATGGGGTGGGAACTCGATGCGATGAAGGTTAGACACTCACGATGAATAGCAAACAAGCACATATTAGCTGACTTCAGTATAGTTCCTCTCTAGTCTTGAGTATGCATGGCAAACCCTACCAAAAAAGAAGTGGTACATCATGGCCGATGACGACACATACATCATCAAGTCGTCCCTGAATTTAGTTCTCGGGCATTTGAATTATGCCAAGCCACAATTTCTTGGGAATCCGGTAGGCGACTATAAAGGTCGCTTCCCGCATGGAGGGTCGTCCGTGGTCATGTCTGGTGCTGCTCTTAGCAAGCTATACGACCAACACCCTGAAGTCGTTGCCGAAGGTCATCAAGAGTCAGCTACGGCGATCTGGGGTGACAAACTACTTTCTACAACATTTATGAAGATCGGTATTTACTTAGACGAAACATACCGACGTCTTTTCAACGGCGAGCCTCCCTGGATGACGCGGATGTGGGTTGATCGGTTCTGTTTGCCTCTTGTTTCATTCCATGGTCTTGGAAACAATGATGCTATGGTGCACGTAGGCGAAACCTTCAAGAATATGACGGAACCCGTATTCTGGAGGCAGATGGGTAAGATTTATGGTGCGCCGGACTTCTCATCATTCATTGCCGAACCGATTCGAACCAATGTGGATTATGTTGGGCGACTTGACGAGTATAGTACGACCGTGGATAAAATCACGGAAGTTGACGAGTGTGTCAAAATCTGCCATGAACATCCGGTCGGATGCCTTGCTTGGGCGTTCGACCCAGGACGGCAACAATGTCACTTTTCACAATGGGCAATCCTCGGAGATCATGTCGAGGGTCGATTTTCAGGCATAAATGGGAAACTAGCCAAGAAGCTAGAAAGTTTATGCCACTCTCCGAAATAAGACTCTTGGGTCTCCGGATTCTGTTTGAAGATTTTATTCTGTATATATACGGGGTGGGTAGGATACACACGGGGTGTCATTCAGCAAGGAAATGATGGTCGGACGGACGATATTATAGACTTCGCAAGGTGGAAGCACATGACTTGGAACGATACCCGGGACGGACTGTAATTTGTAATGGATCGTAGATAAGTATCTTAATCCTAATAGGACTGAACAGTCTACCTACACATGGACGTTAGCCGCAAACCCTACGGGCGATGCTGCTGATCATAAAAGGTACCACAGCACTGCTTGATGCACGTCTCCTATCCCATGCATGTGGTTTTGGTAGATACATACTATGTTGTATTTACTACTAGGTAGTTAAAGTAATTTCTGGTAAATATGTGTTAAAAATGCAATGTGACGCTGCAAGATAGATTTAAGCTATCCATAGGTATGTACCGAAGAAACCACATGTAGGTATTTATAATAATACTCCAAGACCCCTAAGTGAATTACCTCTTATCATTCGGTACGTGCCTGGTGTATTTCTTACATACTAACCTTAATTAACATTATGTTTGGCAAGGCTCAAGGTAAGAAGATACATAGTAGTGTCTGTACATATCCATGGATGTCATCTCAGGTCTTCGTCCAGTATAGGCAGGTGGTGTTGCGTCCTAAACCTTAGATTCCAAAGTTGGGCACATAACTTTTCAGGCCGATTTCAGATCGCGCTAATCCACGGCCAAGCAAGCTAAGTGAACCCAGCAGGGGTTACTGGAGGTACTATGAAGGTACCTAGTTTAATAGTACGGAACCTATGACGTGTGGGGAAGTTTATTTTTTGACGTCAAATTCAAAAGTGGTGTGCGGACGCCTTCTTGATCTACCTAAACCTTAGCATTGTCTATTACTCAATCGATCCGACAACCGCCGACCTTACACTTCAGCTGAAAGGGAATCAAAATTTGATTCAGTTTTGTGATACCAACCCTTTTCCGTTTCTTCCGAAAACAAGAAGCACAGGAAGCTTTGTTTACCCGCTCAGCCTGCCTTGCCCTACACGCGACCCAACTTTGGAACAGCTTGTCGATCCATCGAATAAAATAATTCATATTCTCAGATCCAGATCCCTTGTGGAACTTTCCCCGCCAAGATAACAATATTATCATCTTGTCGGTCTTGCGCCTTATTCATTTTCACGAAAGTTGAATACCAGCTTTCGGACATCAAGTTTAGGGGGTCTGGCCGACCACATTAGGGTATCATCTCAACCCCGCCGTGTCCGCGAATCTGTAGGCAATCAGTTGGAGACGTCATAATGTCGGAAGTTACACCAAACTCCCAAGCCACTGGTTCTAGTTGGACCTCATTCCTCAAAGTCAGTTAATAGTTCACGATCATATTATGACTTCTAATTCTTTGCTAACGATAAGTCCTTTGGATTAGTCCATCGCATCTTTCAATGGCGACCTTTCCTCCCTGACGGCTCCACCCTTTATCCTCTCCTCCACGAGTCTCACTGAGTTCAGTTCGTACTGGGCGGAGCACCCCAGCGTCTTTGCCGCACCCGCACACGAATCCGATCCCGCCAAGAGGGCTTTGCTAGTACTGAAATGGTTCTTGACCACTCTCAAGCAGCAATACGCGAGCCGGAGCGAGCAATATGGCAACGAGAAGAAGCCCCTCAACCCCTTCTTAGGCGAACTATTCTTGGGCAAATGGGAAGATAGTGCTGGTACAACCGAATTAATCAGCGAGCAGGTTAAGTACGTCTATTAAATCTAGATTTCCTCGTGTAGATAAATATTTTTGTTGACCAATAGTTTAGCCACCACCCACCTGCCACTGCCTACAGCATTATCAACCACCCTTCCAAAGTTCACCTCCAAGGGTACAATGCTCAGAAGGCCAGCTTTTCCAAGACTATCAATATCAAGCAGATAGGACATGCGGTGCTTACGGTTCCTGACCCTGCCGACCCTGGGGAGAAAGACACCTTCCTAATCACGCTACCGTCGCTTCACGTCGAGGGGTTGATATTCGGCGCGCCCTTCATCGAGCTTGACAGCGCATCATACATCACTTCGTCGACGGGATACACTGCCAAGATCGACTATAGTGGCAAGGGTTGGTTAAGCGGCAAGAAGAACTCATTTACGGCAACTCTTTACCCCACTGGTAAGGAAAAGGAGGTGATCTACAACTGCTCCGGTCAGTGGACGAAGGCATTTGAGATTCATTCCGGACCAGTGAAGAATAATTCACCGAAGAACCTTCTTGAGAGTTGGGATCCTACCAACAGCCCTATCGCCGAGCTGATAGTTGCTCCTATCGAGAAGCAACATCCACTTGAGTCGAGGCGCGCATGGGCCAATGTCGCTGCAGGTATCTCGAAGGGAGACATGGATTACGTTGGCAAAGAGAAGACCAAGATTGAAAATGCGCAGCGTGCGATGCGGAAGAAGGAGCAATCTGAGGGCCGTGAGTGGGAGCGCAGGTACTTCGCCGCTGCAACCGAGCCGGATGCGACGCTTGAGTCATTGGCTTCCAATGTTGGCTTGACTGCAAACGGCGATGCTGACAAGACGGGAGGTCTGTGGCGCTTTGACGCCGCGAAGGCCGAGAAAGTGAAGAGCCAGGAGCTGAGCGAAGACGAAATCACCCAGCTGGCTCACGAACTACTCGGCCAGTAGATCCTTGTTAACTTTTACACATAGCGATGTTCGGAGTAATTGTATAGGGGTGGAATGACATTTATTTCTAGATGGTTAAGATGAATAATATTGTTGAGGGAGGATATGGCGTGGAGATTGGAGGGGCGCTTGGTGGCTCTTTGGGTAGACCACTGAATTGTTTAGGTGTGTAGCAATGGCTTGAGAAACATAGCGTAATAAAACGAACCGCTCGTTATTGCTAGTGATATTAACGAGTGATAGGTAGTTTGTGAGCAATAGACATACGACTAGTCCTGACGAAGCCATTATGAAATCCTGGAAACATCTATCTCCACAATCTTAGCTAGCAACGCAGACGTCTAAGATCTAGAAGTACCAAGTGATAGAAATGAGGCGTATACTCATTCTATATTATATTCTGTCCTTCATAATATTCTTGGCGAGACCCCTTGAAGAGTATCTGACTACAGCTAGCACGGGATTTCCCATCTGAAGTTTATCCAAAACACCCCTTGCGCGATTGAGCGGCTTGTGTTAAGGCCACCTTTGCGATATATAACATGGCTTGGAGCTAGATGTTCAAATATATTAAATCTTACCACTGTAAACGATAATCGAGCCGTTTGACGTGATTAGGTAAAAGTGCTCGGGCGATTAAAGTAGCTAGGGAGATACTCCTTGATGAGAGCCCTTCCCGACCATTCCGATCTCCTTCATATCATGAACAAGGAGAGTAGTCTATAAGAATTCTACATACTCCATTCATTCATACATTTCATGCATATCTACCAATAAGTTGGACTTTTACCCGCTACATACACCAGATCATCCCTATATCAAAACACAAAGGCTACACCCAAAGTCCAGCTATCTCCTTACCTTAAGCAACCATGAAGATCACCACCTCAGCCCTCATCACCGCCATTCTCTACGGCCTCGCAACAGCCATCCCAAACCCGGGCGTCCTCTCCGGCAGATACGTGCGCGACCAGTGCGTCGACGACGGCGGTACCTGGATTTCCTGCGAGTACCCTGACTACTTCCTCAAGTGCGACGACGGCCACCCCAGCTTGTACACGTGCGATGGAGGATGTCAGGCTTCTGGGTGTACTCCCGGCAATGACGCGTGTGAGCCGGTGCCGGAATGTGATAATCCCCAGCCTACGGGGTTTCCTTCTTGAGTACGTTTACTAGTAGGACTGGGGGAGACGGGGACAATGTTGGGGAAGGTGGGTAAGGGGGTTATGTTGCCGGTGTGGAAACTACATACCTAATGGGTGGATTCAGGATATAATTGTTCGCTGGGGATATATACTTCTTAAATTTCAACTTATAATTCTAAAGTTTTGAGGCGGTTAATTGATTGGAGTTTAAAAATTCCGCTAGATCGGTCACGTATGGAAGTCGCATCGACTGCTTTACTTATGACCACTGAAGGTTTACGGTGATTGGTTAGAGGCTATTCACAGGGAGAGACGTGTTGATGTAGGAGAAAACCACAACGTAAATGACCTAGCTCTTTAAATCAGAGGAGCGCTAGTAAAAAAAAAGAACAAGAAAATGACGAATTAAGATAAATATCATCAATTGTAGGAGACAAAAAGTTGGACGAGCAGGGAGTCGAACCCTGGGCTTCTCGCAAATCTCACACTGTTAGAATTAGATCCAGTGCAAAGCGAGCACTCTACCACTGAGTTACACGCCCTTAGTGGGCAAGGAGTGCTTGCCAATAGTTATATGACATTCCCTAAATGTGCGCTATAAGCGACAGGGCTCGCCTATTCACATGCTAACCACAAAAGAGTCGACAACTCACCATGTTAAGATTAGTTTCTTCATTATCTACTAATTTCCAAGGTTGTTCTTAATTCTATCTTAGTGGTGGAATAAAGTATAATCCATGCATGTTTGAATGTTTAATTGGAAGGGTTCTAAGTTGACCGCGGGTTTATTGTGAATTCCGGTGTCTTCAAGCTGTGTGGTACATAGCGTCACAATGCATTTTCCCCGACCTAATGATCAATCACCCTGTCGCATTGAGATTTCCTTTTTTTATACTTCACATAAAGTTATCAAGAAACATTCCAACCTATCTTCAATCATGGTAGGTGCGTTCCAAAGTCGAGATCATCAAGCGCTAAGTTTCTTGCTTCCTGCTTCTTTATGCCGCCGCCCCGTCTGCAATAGGGCAGCCACTAAGAACGGATCGGTAACAAATCGGCTATCGCCTGATAGGCCGATACTAAACCTTGGGTTTCCATGCTTCAACACAACTCATCGGTTCTCCCTATCTCCCCTTCTCCGTCTCATAATATCTACAACTGAACTTAGGTATATCATGAAACACTTCATCCATCCATCCATCGCATAATGTTTGTAAGCTAAGATAATATCATTCTCATCACCAACATACCAACGTATGTGAAACCTCTCTAGTGAGATCTTGTGTGTTGTTAGTGCACCTATCTTCAGCTTCATCGATAGTTTAGGTGTCAAGTAAGAGATCTAGATACTTAGCAAAGCTTCTGCTTAAATTGGGAGCTCTATCACTGAATCCAAGCCGAAAACGTAACCTAATATTTGCCTCTTTCTACTCTATACGGATAGATCTATAACCTCGTCACAATGGCTCCTCACAACATCCAAGACGAAGGCCCCGCGGACCTCGAAAATGAGCCCGCAGGGACCGAAGTTAGGCCCCCAACGCCACCCCCTCTATCCGCCAAACCGCCGCGCATCTTGATTATCGGAGCCGGTTCGCGGGGCCGCGTCTATGGTCGGTGTACCTTACAATCCAGTAACGGCGTAATCGCCACTGTTTGCGAGCCCGATATCTACAAGAGGCAGGATTACGTCCGGACCTTCATCTGGTCCGACGCTAAACACCCGGCTCCTGAAGGCTCAAGCTTCGCCGACTGGCGCGAATTTATCGAGTGGGAGGTCCAACGACGGCAGCGCGAGGCCGCGGGGGAGAATGTACCAGAGGGCGTGGACGCGGCATTCGTGTGTGTCCGTGATGAGATGCATCACGATGTCGTGGTAGCCCTCGCTCCACTAGACCTACACATCATGTGTGAGAAACCTCTAGCCACAACTCTAGACGACTGCGTCGGCATCTATCGGGCGGTAGCCCCCTTACAACCAACCAAAGTGTTTTCAGTCGGTCACGTATTGCGATACTCACCGCACAATATGCTACTACGCAAACTCCTCCTAGAAGACCGCGCCATCGGCGAAATTCTCAGCGTCGTGCATACGGAACCCGTCGGGTTCTGGCACTTCGCTCACTCGTACGTGCGAGGGAACTGGCGTAAGGAATCGACAACAGCGCCCTCTCTCCTAACCAAAAGCTGCCACGACATCGACATCATCCTATGGCTCCTCTGCTCACCCACACACCCGGAGTCAGACGCGGCCCCACACATACCATCCGAAGTATCTTCGACGGGCTCCCTACAATTCTTCAAACGCAGCCGGAAGCCCAAAGCCGCGGGCGACGCAACCAACTGCCTAAGCTGCGCAGCCGAGCCGTCATGCATGTACTCAAGCAAGCGGGTATACGAAAGCCAGCGACACCAAGGTCTAGAAACAGGGAACATCCGGTGGCCAATGAGCGTCGTACTGCCGGACATCGAGAGTTTCGGGGGCGACATCGAAGCCGCGCGACCCAAACTACTCCAAACGCTCGGAGAAGACTACACATCCACAACCCCGCAAGCAGAAATCGATGCGCGGAACTGGTTCGGACGATGTGTGTTCGAGTCCGACAACGACGTATGCGACGAGCAAACCGTAACGATAAAATGGGACGAAGAGCCGCTGTCAGCCGAGCAGGACGCATACGCAGACAGTGTAGGCCACCGCGGCGCAAAACAAGCGACTTTCCACATGATCGCGCAAACAAAGCGGCAATGCCACCGGTTCACATACATATACGGCACGACCGGCGAAATCTACGCGGACTCGCGCACCATCACCATCGAGGACTTCCGCACCGGCGCGCAGACATCGTATCACCCTAAGCTAGAGAGTCTAGGCCACGGCGGTGGTGATCACGGTATCACGCGGAACTTCATATTAGCAGTTGACCGCGTGAAGAATCATGGGTGGGCGGCGCCGAGGGCTCAGCGCGAGTTTATTGGATGTAGTCTTGAGGAGATCATACGCAGCCATGCTATGGTGTTCGCGGCGGAGGAGGCGAGGGTTGGGAGGAAGTATGTTGATTGGAGGAGTTGGTGGGATGAGAAGGTTGGTGCTATATAAGGGTATTAGGGCTAAGTATACTTCCCGAGGTCCTCTACGCGTATTCTTGGCCGTGGTTATTCCCTAAGTTGGTTGCATGCATGGTATTAGGCACTTGTAGATCAACGCCTGTAGAAGCATCCCTTGTTCTCACATTGCTTGCTTGCTCGGGCGTTGTTAATTGGACTGGGAAGGCTCACGATAGGTAGCATGGAATTTTCGCGTTTCTAGATTGAAGCAACAAAGATGCATAGAATATAATTATTTAATTCGCTACCTATGAGACATACCGTATCATTTCGAGTCTACAGATTAAGTCTAGCAGCTCGAATTATTATAACGCACTTCTGGCGTTTTATCTATGTCTCGCGCTTGCAATGTGTCTGTAGAATGTAGAGTTCGCATCCATGTCGATCAAGAAAATTGCCTTTCGTAAGGCTGAACATGTCAGAAATGACTGGAGTCTTTATCTCGAACCTTTCGTTTAGGGTAGAGTCGCTGTGCTACCTTGTTGTAATGACTGGAGATAATCGTGTAATCCCTTCTCTCTCCGCTGCCGCACAGCCAATTCCTGTGCTGTATCCCCTGCTTCGCGATGCCAAGCTTCTAGAGTTTCCATGTTTTCGAATATTTGCGAGTCGCTGAAGCCACGTCCGGCCTCGGTGGCATCAATGGCCTTTTCAAGGGCATATCTGGCCAATGCATGTCGTGGTCCTAGTGTAGAGCCACCTGCATCGCATCGGCTTCGATGGAAGTGCGCAATGACGCGCCACGATACCCAGTGCGTCCAATCGTCCTGATTAGGCAACTCATCTATAAGGTTAAGAGATGAGTAGGCGAGCTGGGCAGAATGGTCATCGTAAGGCCCATGTTGCCAGAGATACCCTGCCGGTTCAATGAATCTTACTATACTCGAGCAGGGTTTCTTCCCCTTGGAAGAGAGCCTTGACGTGCAAGCCACTGCCCTTTGAAGGGATGGCAAATTGGTCCTTGACGAGTTGAAGAGAATTAAGTCTCCTAACAAGAAAAAGGTGATAGAAGGTACCACGGTCTGTGCGAAGTCGTTTGTCTCTAGCAACATGCCGATTATACTTTCCATACAATTGAACATGAAATCTACTCCGATTTGTAGTGAGTTGTTGTTGAAGACCTCATTTAGAGCCGCGAACAGTCGATATAGAGTACTTGATGATCCTAGGATCACTTCCGCATATCCCGCAAGATACTTCCATAGTTCCTTAATGAGGCCATGATCTGGGGACATGACGCTAGCTACTAGTAGGTCGAAGAGACCAAGAGCCGAGGGTGCTCTAAGAATAAGGTGTAATGACGAAAAGGCGCGCTGACTAAGCAAAGAACCATGGGAATTGTGATTTCTTGAGAAGAACCAGCATGCTCGACTAAAGTCCCTCGTAGCTTCGCACAGCTCGCCATCGAAATAAAGATTGAAGTCATCCTCGAAAGATTCTGGCGCTGGTGTTGAATCATGCCAACCCAGGGCGAGATCTCTAAAACACGAAACGAGGACCTCTTGTGCATGAAGGTGAGATGGAAGAGTCATATGTTGAGGCTCAGCAGGCGGAGGTGTGAGCGCTCGTAGGTAATCCGGCAAGTCAGCATCAGTCATAGGCGCAGCAAGGTCAAAATTCGAAATGCCTTTTCGCTTCATGTAAGCTTCGATGTCGATCTCCCTCCCATGGCGACGGAATGCTGTGGTTTTGCCGACAGCACCTCGCTCGCGTTGTAGTCGTAACATCGTTGCCACATCTTTTTGCTTATTGTTTTTGACAAACCCCCATTGCGCAAATTTGGCTTTGTACATACGAGGCCTATTACAAATTAGTATACGGCCTCACAATGAACTATTTCCTACTACGAGTACTAACGTAGCTTCAATGCCCTTCTTTCTCATAATTTCCATTAACTCAGTTAGAGGCTTATTCTGTTCAATGTATAGTTTGTGAATCTCTTCTTTATGACGTTCCCATACCCCTGGAGGAAGATGGTGACGCGTTGGGGTCTTGTGTCCTCGTGTTAGCCCTGGAGTTAGAGCAGTAGTGTTTGCTGTCGAGTTTGGGGGCCGAGATTCATCTTGGATGGAATATTTTTGACCATGTTGCGATGCGCTCAAGGGTCTTAAAGGAAGTGGTGCCAATTTTGAATCATGATAAAAGGCTGCTATCCTCGATTGCTCTGTCCCAGAATCGGTTCCAGAAGAGGACCTCTCCGATGAGATTGGAGAACGGCCGGCCGCTGCATCGTATTGAAGCAGGCTAATCCTTGGGCTTTGGCTCTCGATCTTCACGCCATATTGTATAGAAAGATAGGCGCCAATGATATCAGAGTGGCTTTCACCTGGCGTTGCTCCGTGGGGCAAATCCGGATTCAGCTCAGGATTCAAATCCGTCCCCGTCGTTTCGAAATGAACATTTCCCCTCATGTGGCTCATCAACGCGTTGTGTTCTGATAATTGGCAATACTTAATAAATGGTTTACATGTTTTGTTTCGTGTCTAGATATGAACAAACGTCGAACGATGTTAGTTGAAACGTCAGCAAGTGGCTATGTAGGCGAGGAACAGTAAGCTACTAATATAGATTTTTGCGGAGTTGACACCGGTATAGATTGTTGAGCAACGTGTTGCTTGGCAGACGCATAAATAAACGGTCTTGTTCATTTGAGTTTCGTCGCTATACGTCGGTGATCATAGCAAAAAAAAAAAAAAGGATTGGAGAAAGCGAGTTTCGGCCATACTATCCAAGATAGCTGGCGACCATTGCTTATCCGGATCTGAGTATACCGTGCGACCGAGTGAAATAATAAGCAGAACTGTCAGATGACAGCATTATGTTGGTCGATGAGAGGTCCAGATCGAAGTCCCCAATCCAAGCAGTCAAACTGACCAATATGCTTGGCCTAGAATTAGTGGCTTGGGGGCCAATGTGCAGTACCTACGACACCTTGTTGCTAGGCACATGTAGCGATCGTAGACATAATGAGAACGACCTAGGTGAAATCCAAGACATTAAAGTATGGCATAAGCCTTCGAGATTCAACGGTTCTTCAAATCCTACGATGGGCAAGGCAGAAAACGGCTATTCAGCCGCATCCAGGATGAGGAATCGATTGCCGGATCATCGTCTGACTAGCGTCGGCTTCACCCTGCATCCATAATAGCTGGAATACGGAAGGGAAAGGATGAGCCATCTCAAGAGGAAGTATTACTCCCACGTAAGGCTAGATTGAATGGTGATATTTCTTAGAGGAAAATGAATAGGCCGAGTTAAGTTGTTGGAGGTTGGATTCTCGAGAAAGAGGAAAGCATCTTCTCAGGGGATATGGTGGGGTCCAATCTGTTTCTATTAACGAGGCTTACTAAGGTCTGTGGCTACTATATCCGCTATACCTTAATAAGGGAGTATGCATTTAGACAGGTTCAACCCTCAAAAGCTACCAATAATATTAACCAGAATAGAAACTTAAAACGCGTAACTTTTCATCTTACATCTTACTTCGTACATCACGGTTAATATTGATATCGATCTATAATGCTTCATTAGACATCGAAACTAATCTTGCTGAGAGATCTGGTTCTTCAAATGAACGATCGAACGGCCACATTGGACGCAAAATCTGTTTGTGGCCTAATCTCTCTAAGTCTTGGTCAACGCCACCAGGCGTAAGACTCAGCATCCAGTCCTTGGCCATATCATACAGCTCCGGTTCTAAATATCCAATCTTGACGATAACAATATCCGCAGAGCGAGGCACAAGGTTGAGTTCCGTGAAGTCACTCTCGTGATGGTACGGCTTGCGCAGTTTCGTTAGAATCGCGAAGACGCTTCCCACTTGCAGAACCACTTCGGTCTCTGCGTGTCTGTCTCCATGTTTTATTGAGTGTACCTGACCAGTCATGGTTATTGGACCAGCATGAATGTCATCTACTTCTGCGCCAGCAGTTACTGTCACGGTTGCTCCGATGCCTGCATCGACAGCCTTCTGAATCGCTTCGGGTCCCGGTACGCTGGCGTAGATCACTTTTGGTCCTGAATCTACTTTGAATTCCGGACGCGAAAGTAACTGTGTCAAGCCCCAGGTGACGTCACCTGAACCTCCCGCCGTGGGGTTATCACCGGAGTCCGAGATAAAATATGGGCGTTTGTTAGATGCTAATGCGGTATCCAGACACTCCTTAAATGATCCTGTAGGTGCGACGAAAGTGAAGTCTTTGTGGGAATCCCAGAACAAGCGCGCCAATTTCTCAGCGCCTATGGCAACAGCTTGCTTGTCCCAACCAGTAACCACAACAACAGCCCGATTTCTCGGTTCGTCTGCCCAAGCATAACCGACCCAAATTGCTGCATCTAAAACACCTTCCATAGCTTCAACCTCGGGTACAGCGGCGTAAATGTGTGCAGCTGGTTCATCTCTTGTTGAGGTTTGCTCGCCTGGCAGAAGAATAGGAATCGGCGCCCAAGCCTTAAACGGTCTCACGGTCTCACCATTCGCCTGCCGTTGAAGCAACTGAAGTAGGTTTCGACAAGCCCGCTCTTTCGTCTCAGCAACGTCTACATGAGGTGCTGTGCGGTAGCAAGTAATTAAATCCGTCTGGTGCGCTAGTTCCCGCGAGACATTGCCGTGCAGGTCCATTGAAGCTGATACCAGCACGTCCGGTCCGATAACCTCACGGATGCGCTTCAAAAGTTCGTACTCCGCATCATCAAGTCCTTCAACACACATAGCACCGTGTATGTCGAACCAGAACCCGTCGACTTTCGTGGAGGCCGTTATCTGGGTAAGACGGCTAACGATCTCGGCGGAAAGAGATTCAAAGGCATCTCTGGTCACCATGCCACCTGGTAAAGCATGGCCAATTAGCGCGCCACGCCACTCTGCAGCATCGCCCAGAGGTGTTCCAGGCTGTATAAAGGGATATCTTCTTATAATCTCCGCATCACGTTGAGGGTGAAACGCTAGTGCAAGCGTCCTCGATGGCGTAAAAGTCGAAGTTTCACAAGCCAGGCCGGCAATAGCGATGGTTGGACGGCGCGCCATCATCACTGCTTTTAGGCAGTCCCTTCACAAACTTACTACTTCATATGATCGAAGCAGTGCGGAAAATCAAGGTCGCGCAACCCGCGATTAAATCTCAATATAGATATCAAAGCTTAGTGAGCAGCCTATCCATTCGAAAACCTCCAGGTACACTTTGAAGTTGCTCGATACTTATCTCTGAATAAGTCCATTTGAGAGGATAGCAGATATCAGCATATCTATCCCCGCTACCCCGCATAGCGAACTTCTGAACTCCCCTTAAAGCTTGACCTAAAAAGTGCTCCAAACATTACGATACCAATACCATGAGCTAGTGCCCATTCAAGCCGTACGGGAAATTCTTTCATTTTTCGACAATAGATCGGTGGCATATGGATCTCACTCCGTCAAATTTCCGATTTATCGGTGTCAGCTTTGGTCACGAGCGTTTGACATTATTTACCAGAGACGCATCCATATTGGCGTGTAGTTCAAGACCCGCCGGTCTTCTTGCCGTCGCGATAACTACAATCCAACCTACTTAGTGGATTAGGGCTCAGGGTGTAACCTCTTCAGACTCCCTCATCCCTTCGATATGAACCCGTACAAGTGTTTCGGATTTCCTTCCACCCTTCGTTAAATCTAATTACTCTTTCAACTTAATATGTTTATGCAGGGCATAGACCCTGCCTTTTTTACGACGAAGGTGTATGCAATTTAATATGTCGTCCTAGTCGGGGTAGCTCTCTACAAGACATGCAGCTCACCGGCACAGCCAACAAGCAGAGAACCAACATCTCATTTTACCCATGCAGTAACATTAGATAGTTCCCATAATGAGAAGGTCGTTAAGTAACATTTTGTGATAGTTTCACATAGATGTTATTTTAAGATGGATAGATGCACGGCATTCCCATTGCTACATCACTGAGTTTCAGTGACAGTTACCTTACGCCACAACTAGAAGAGCACAGTTGGGAGGCTGCTGAAAAATAATTCGCCCAGGCCCAGGTGAAGATCATCTTCATTCCTCTCATCTACTCACACCTACAAATCCAGAATATGTCGCCTTATTCTAATAGACGATGGCAGCGTCAAAGACTTCAGGAATACCACCAGGAGCCATCGCGGCTACTGCTTCGTTCCTTGGTCCGCTGACCACTACTTTCTCTGCCCCTTCAACTTGCAGTACGGGCAACACATATTCCTTAGGCGCAGACTTGACGGCCGTTATATGGCAGGTAGGCCCCACAAAAACCGATGATGGCTGTATGCCTTCGAAATGGGTTGTCAACGGTTATTACTCACCAGCCATATGCCCATACGGATATACCAATGCTTGTTTCATGACACAAAGTAATGTCGAGACCACTATTTGCTGTCCGACGTATGTTGAGTAAACTCCCACTCCTCGAGCCACTGATGTAACTAACCGGCTTTCTACTAGCAATCTAGACTTCAGTTGCTATTCAGGGGTCGCGTATAATAAATTCGGTTGTAGCTATTCGGCGTCGACCATGCGCTTAACCAGCTTACTAATTGAATACGGACACACGACCATCGGCACGTACACAGATATCACAATTTCGACGCAACCCATCTGGGCATTTAGTGTCCAAGTACAAAAGGCAGCTTCGATAACATCCCCTCCGACATTAACCTCTGCCGATATATCCGCGTTGTCCATCCCTCTTGCCACATCTAGCCCAACTTCCAGCACAAATCCTAGCATAATTATAAGCTCAACTCCGGATACGACCCCTACGGTACAGACTGCGTTGACTTCAACGAATGCGATAGCTTCAACGAGTTCAATACCACCTGCCGGTACGTTACCAGGTGGTGCGATTGCTGGTATCGTAATAGGAGTCCTTGGGGCATTAGCGCTGGGGATCGTGGGCACGTTTTTACTTATGCGTCGAAGGAAGTCACAAAATATCCCTACCAATTCCAGTCATTCTCAACTAGGCCAACAACAACTCGTCCATGAGCCAGAAAGGGTCATCTATGAGTTGGGCGTGGGGGAGAAAGGCATCCATGAGTTAGACGAACAACGCCGTCCGTCTGAAATGTCTGCGTGGGCCAGACGTTATTCCCGGAAGTCCAATAAGCAAATGGCGTGGGAGCTGCCCGCATGAGGTTGTACGATTCAACAAAGGGGTGCACGTGGATAATATCTTGTACAATTTAGGAGACCTAGCTTTATGAAAAGGGGAGCATATTAATGGATATATAAGAGCCCATAATTACTTCGGACTACCGTCTAATTACCTTAGTCAAGACTTATGAGATTTTACACGTGGTGGGAGCGTGCGGTAGGTATTGATCATATTCATACGAGCGGTTTAAATGGTCAATTACCTTCATCAAGCGTTACCACAAAATGAAGCCAGATTTGATGGTGCGCGAAATACCTTAAACCGCCAAAACATTAAATACATTAAACTTTTTTAACTAATTAATCACGTGCTTCTTCATATTAATATTTTACGATAAATAACTTAAGAATTTATAATTATTATTATACGTTTTTTCGTAATTATTATAATTAATAAATATTTTTAAATTTTTAAATAATAATATTATTATTAAAAAAGTTTATTATTAAAAGTTAATAAATTAATAAGTAATAAAAAAAAAGGAAATTTAAAAGAATTTTATAACATTTAATTTATTAATATTAAATATTAATTTTTTTTTAAATTAATAATTAAAAGTTTATAAAATTAAAATTTAATTCGTTAAATTTTTAAAAGTTTTATTAACCGTTAATTTTAAAAATAAAATAAATAAAAAATTTTATTTATATATATATCGTATTTTTTATAACGAAAATATTAAAAATTTTTCGCGTAATAACGTTATTATTTTTTAATTTTTTAATTCCGTTTTATAATAATTAAAATTAAATCGTTAAAAAGTTTAAATATAAATATAATTTAATTAAAAACGTAAATATAAATAAATTAAAGTTTTTAATTTATTATAAAAATATTAAATTACGGCGTAATATATTATATATTTTTTTAATTATTTATTTATTTATTTTATAAATATTAAAAGTTTTATTTAATTTTAATTTTATATTTATATATTTATTAAGTTTTATATTTTTTATTTTTATATATATTATTTTATATATTTATTTTAAATTTATTTTTAAAATTAATTTTTTTAAATAATTTATTAAACATTCGGTTTTTTTTTAAATTAATAATTAAAAGTTTATAAAATTAAAACTCGGTTCGTTAAGTTTTTAAAAATTTTATTAATTATTAATTTTAAAAGTAAAATAAATAAAAAATTTTATTTATATATATATTATGTTTTTTATAATAAAAATAATTAAAATTTAAAAACTTTTTACGTAATAACGTCGTTATTTCCCGGATTTCCCGGAACGTAAAATTAAATAAACTTTTTATTAATATTAAACGCATTTTTATTTAAATATATTTATTTAAATTAATCGTTTAAGTATATATTTTAAAGTATAATTTTTTATATAAATTTATATATTTTTTAAACGTTTTATAATCGAAGTTTTTTATTATTATAAACCTTGTTATTATTTTTAAAATTTTTTTTCGAAAGTTTAAATAAAACCGTTAAAAAGTTTTAAAAAAAATAATAAAGTTATTAAATTTAATATTAAATATACTTATTTAAATTAACGTTATCGTTAATAATAAACGGCGTTACGTATTTAAATAAATAGTTTTATTTTAATATAATAATTTATAAATAATTACCACGTTTTAATTTCGAACTTTTATTAAAATTAATTATTAATTATGTTTTTTTTTTATATTTTTATTTTTATATAAACGTAATAAAACTTAATCGATATATATATATTATATAAATATAATATTAATAAAAGTAAATATTATTTTAATAATAATAAGTTTAAAAAATATTTTATTTTATATAAATAATTATATTCGAAATATATATTAACGTAATTTTTTTCGATTAAATATAATTATATAAAAGTCCGTTTAATTTTACGAACCGTTATTTCTTAATTTTTTAATTTCGTTTCGTAATTTAATTTTTAATAAAGTAAAGTTATTTAATTTTAATTTAATATAATAATTTTTTAATATTAAAATAAATGTAAATTATAAATATTATATTAAATATATATTTAAGTAATTAATTAATTAAATTATTAATTTTAAATAATAATTCGTAAATAATATATATATATTTTTTAAATATAAAACGTAAACTTTTAATTACTTAATATTTTAACATTTAAAGTTATAAAATTCGTGGTTTTTTTTTTCTTTTTTTAAAAAGGTTTTTACGTTTTTATTTAATAATAATTTATTTAATAAACGTTAAAGTTATATTAAATTTTAAATACCCGATAATATCGTGTTAATTTTTATACATGATTTTTTTATACATTAATATATTTTTTTAATTAATTATATTTTTAATAATATAATATATAATTATTTAATAATATTTAAATACTTTAATATTAATAATATTTAACATTAATCCCCATATAATAAATATTTAAAAATGTTATATAATATTATTATTATTAAAAAAATTTACGTTTTTATAAATTATTTTTTTTATTATTAATGATTATTTTTATTTTTTATTACGAAATAAAACTTAAAAATTAAAAAATAATAATATTATTACGTAAAAATTTTTTAAATATTTTCGTTATAAAAAATACGATATATATATAAATAAAGCTTTTTATTTATTTTATTTTTATTAATATATAAGTTATATTATTTATTATGTTTATTTTTAAACTTTAATTATTTTTAAAACCGAAACCCCGTTTATTTTTAATACGTTTTTACTTTTTTTATTTATAATATTTTTTTATTTATAATGTTTTTTTTATTTATAATATTTTTTTTATTTATAATATTTTTTTTATTTATAATGTTTTTTTTATTTATAATATTTTTTTTATTTATAATATTTTTTTTATTTAATTTTTTAATAAATATTAATAATAAAATATTATTATAATAAATCATTAATTAAATAATTATAAGTTAAAAATGAAAATAAAAAATATATATAATAAGTAATTTAAATATATAAAAATAAGTAAATGGCTTTTAAAGTTTAAATTAATTATATTAATTATATTAAAACGATATATTAAATGAATTAATTTTAATATATCGAACTTTTTCGTGGAATAAATTATAATATATATTAAAAGTTTTTATTAAATATTAATTAATAAATATATATTAAAATAAATATAAATTTATTTTTTTAATTTATTTAATAAAGTTATTTTTAAATATATTATTAAATATTTTAAAGCCGCGCGTTAATTTAATGTATATAATTTATAAATAAAATATTACTCGTTTTATTCGTTTCGTTTTAATAAATAAATATCGTAATTATTTTATAAAAATTTAATTTATTAAAGCTTAAATTCCGTTAAAACGTTATATTATATATAAATATAATAAAATTAATTAATTATATATTTAAATATTTTATTATTTAATAATTATTAATTATTTTTTAATTATATACGAATATAACTTTTCATTTATAAATTAAATAATATAATTATTACATTTAAATATAATTTTTTATTTAAAGATTTTAATAAAATTAATTACATTAAATTTAAAGTTTTTTTCGTAAAATTATAATAATAAAAATAAATTGTTTAATTTTTACGAATTATTTAATATGTTTTAATAATTATAAATTAAAAATACACTTTATAAATTAAAAACATTTTTAAATATTTTTTATAATAAAATTTTAAAAAAATATAACTTAATTTATTAAAAAACGTATAACGTAATTAATTAAAATAAATTAAATTTTTAAAAATTAATAAAAATTTAATAAAATTATATAATATAAAAATATTTAATTAAAAAAAACCGGGACCGTGACGTTATTATTATATTAATCCGAATTTAAAATTACGTTTTAACGGAATTTAAGTTTTAATAAAACGAACTTATTTTAATTACATGAAAATGTAAATATTAAAAAATAAAAATAAAAAAAAATAAAAAGTTATTATTTAAATAAATATATATTTAATAATTTAAAGTATTATTTTTATTAAATATTTAATATATAATAAAAAAACGTTTTCGCGATATAAGTTTATAAAATTAATAAAATTAATAAAATTAAATATAATAATAATTTTAATTTTTTATTATTACGATATAAATATAATATTTAATATAAAGTAATTTTTACGAAAAAATTAATTTTTTTAAAAACTTTATTTTAATGTAAATATTATTAAATATACGATTATATTTATTATTCGAAACTTTAAAATTTAATTTATTATAATATTTATATTTAAAAATATATAAAATAAATACATTTTTTTTAATTATATTTAATATTAATAAAAACGTTTTTATTAATTATTATATATATTAAAATAATAAGAAAATTATAATTATTATAATGATATATTTTAATTAATTTTAAATATTTATATAAAAACGTAAGTAATTAAATAATTATTATTTAATTTTAAAATTAAATTTAAAAGATTTAATCGGAAAAAGAATATTTATAATTTATGTAATAATATATTCGTATTTTTTTCGAAAATTAAAAAAATAAGAAAAAACATTATAATATATAAAAAAAAATAAGTATTAAAATTTTAATAACTTTTAAAGGTTAAAGAAAATTATTAACGTTTTCGTTAATTTTATTTTAATGTTTTATTTTTTTAAAGTTTTTTAAATCGGTAACGAAATATATATGTTCGTTTTTAAAATTATAACGAAAGGTTTTTATAAAATAACGGTAATATTTATAATAAGTTTAGTTTAAATAATAACGGAAATTAAAATTAAAATCGAAATAAACGAAAAAAAAAACTTCGGTTTTAAATTAATTAATAAAATAAAATAATAATTATTATATTTATTAATAAGTTTAACCGTATTTTAATATAATAATTTACGAAAATACCATTTATTATATATAAGTAAATATTTTTTTTATTTTATTAAATATTTAAGTTTTAATTATTTTTTTTACTTATTTATTTTATACGTTAATAATTTTTTAATTTCGAATAAAATTTATTTTTTATTATTTTTTTCGATTATAATTTTATTAAATTAAAGTTTTTTACGATAATACGAGTTTATTTTTTTTAATAATTTATATAAATATATTATTAAAATAACTTTATGGATTTTTTAATTATCCGATATATTTAATTTATAAGTTAAGTTTTTAATTTTTTAAATAATAAATAAAAATCCCACGCGTTAAATAAAAAACTTTTACGAATTATTTTTAAATAATTTATATTTTTTATATAATCGAATATAAACGTTTTTTTTAATTTCGAAAAATATAAAACGGTATTTTACGTTATATTATATTTTTAATTTTAAAACGGTAAAATTCATAATTACTTTAACTTTTTTTTAGTAAATTTTACGCATGATTTCGAAATCGGGGGTTAAAATTAACATTTTTATAATAAAGAAAATTATGTAAAATTTAAATTTAAATATTAACTCGTTCGGCGATTTTTTTAAAATAAAATTATACGCATTATTAATATTATATTAAAAAAATGAAATTAAGTCGATTTATAATACGTTTAATATAAAGTAATAATATTATAATATTAATTTAATTTTTTAATTTTTTTTTTATTTTACTTATTAATTTAAAAATAATAATTTATATTTATTATTAAAATTATTTTTATATATACGAATAAAAATTATTATAATTCGAATATAAACTTAAAATGTTAATTAAAAATAACTTTATTCGATATTTCTTAATTATAAAATATTAAAACGCGTAATAATAAATTTATTTATATTTTTATAATATACGTTATATTTTTAAAAATTAAAATTAACTTTTTTAAAAATTTATAAATAATTACGAAAAAACTATTAAAATAAGTTTTTTTTTTTATTATTTATAAAATAACTTTAATTAATATTTTAAATAAAACGATTATAAAATTTTATGCGATTATATAAAATAATTACGCGATAAAATTTATAAATAATAATTTTTTATATAATTTCGATTTATCGATACGATTTTTAATATATTAAAAATATTATTATATATATTTTTTAACTTTCTTCGTTATATTTTACATTTATAAGTTTTATAATTCGTATAACATTTATTTAAGTTTAAAATAATGCTTTTTATTATATATTTATTCGAAGATTTTTTATACGTAATTTAATAAAATTATTAATTATTAAATGCTTTAATTATTAATATAATAAAGCATATTATTTTTAATATTATATTTTATTTATTTTTTTTTAAATTTACTTTTATTTTCCTTTAATAATTTTAATAATTTTTTTAATTTTTTATCGCTTTAATATTTTTATATAATTTTCTTTTTCATTTTATTTTTTACTTTTATTTTTATTATTATAAAAACTTTATTATTATATTCGATATTATTTACCACGTTTTTTAAAATAAATTTATATTTTTTTTTAATTTCGGTTTTATTTTTTATATTATTTTCGATTAATAATTTCGATAAAACATTTAAAACTAAATTAAATTTTCCGTAAATATATTATATAATAAATTTAAATTATAATAAATAAATTAAAATAATAATTAATTTCATATTTAATTTATTAATATTTTAAATTCGTAAAATATTTTAATTAATTATTTTTTATATTAATTTATAATTAATAAAAATAATAATAAATTAAATATAAAATTAAAAAAATATTTATATAAAGTAATATAATTATATTAAACATGTGGTTTTAAATTTAATAATATTATATTAAAATTTTACTTACGTTAAAATTTTAAAATAAAATAATATAAAAAGTATTTTAAAAATTAAAATATTTTATTTATTTTATTTTTCGTTAAAATGAAAAATCATTACATTAAAACCTCGTTATTTTAAAACATTAATTTTTAAAAAAGTTTATTTATTATAATTTTAATATATTAAGTTGGAAAATTTAAAAAACTACGTTTATAAAATGTTAAAAGCTATTTTTTTAATTAATATAAAAGTAAAAACGGTTTTTACGGTATAACTTTTCTTTCCTTAAAACGAGGTTAAAATTATTTTAACTTTTCGTTTTATTACGAGTAATTTTATTTTTTAATTTTATAATAATTTAATTTTTTATTAATAATATAAAATATATTTTTATAAAAAACTTATTATTTCGATATACGTTTTTAAGTTTAATAAAATTATAAATATTTTTAATTTTTTAATTATAACGATACGTTTAATAATAATAAAAAAACTTTTTCCGTTTATTATAAATTTAAATAACGTAATTAAAAAAAATCTTAAAAATAACTTTAATATTAATAAAATTAAATTAATTTTAACGTATTTTTTTTAATAATTTATTTAAATATTAACGATATTTTTTCGTAATATAATTAAATATTATAATATTATTTATATAAATTTTATAAAAATTTTCGAATAATTTAAATTTTTAATTTATAAAACGTTAATTAAAAACGGCGGAATTTTTAAAATTTATTAATATAACGCGAAAAACTTTTAAACCACGAAAAAAAATAACCGTTATTTTATTTAAATTTCGAATCGTAATAAATAATTAATGAAAAAATCCGGCGTTATTTACGATATTAAATCATTTTTTTTTTTATATTTTTTAAATAATTTTTTTCGCGCGAAAAAAAAAGTAAATATTTAATATAATATATTTATTTAATGCTTGTAAATTAATTATTACGTAATTTTTTTTTTTACTTTTAATTATTTTTTAAATTATAAAATAAAAAAAACCGAAAAAAATTAACCGTTTTTATTATAATATTGTAAGGTTATTTATATAAGAAAATAAATAATAGTTATTAAATAAGAAAAAAATTTAAAATAAAATAAAATATAAAGGAAAATTTTTTATATTAAGTTTCGAATTACGTATAAGATGTTTTTTTTTTTATATTATTTATTATGTTTTATTAATTTTTTGGTTTTTTATAAAAATGTTAACGTTTCGTTAATTTTCGTTTTAGTTTTTTACGAGTGGGTAATGGGATTATAAAATTATTTTTTTTAAATAACGACGGGAATAATATAAAAAATTAAAGTTCGAAAAATTAAAATTCGTTAACGTTAAGAATTATCGTAATTTTAATAATAAATCGAATTTTTTTTTTTAGTTTAGTTAAGTTTTTTTATGTTATTTTTTATAAGTTTATGGTTTTTATTTTGTTAAGGTTTATTAGATTTTTTATATTTTATTTATAAATTAATTTTATAATGTTTTATAATAAAAATTTTTTTATATATTATTAATTATAAATAGTCGAAAAATTTTTTTAATAAATTAAATATTTTAATATTATTTTACTTTTTTATTTATTAATTTATTATCGTAATAATTTTTTTATTTTATATAATTATTATTCGTTTATGTTTTTTTTAATAATAATACGGTTAAGCGTAAAAATATAACGTTTATAAAAATTTTAACTTTACGAGATTTTATATAATTAAAATATATTTATAATTTTATAAATTTTTTAATTACTAAAAATATTTAATTCGTATATTATATTTTTAATTTTTTTCGTAATTATTAAAGGTTTAGTTTTTTAAATTTTAAATTTTTTATTTTTAACGTTTAATAATTAATATTTTTTATATAATTATAAATATATCGTTTCGTTAATTTTAAAATTTATATTTTTATGTTTTTTATCGTATTAAGTTTTCGCGTTTATAATTATATAATTAATCGTTTCTTTCGTTTTTTTTTAATATTATTTTTTAATTATTTCGTAATTAAGGGCATTAATTAAGATTTTTAATAAATTAAAAGTTATTTTTAATTTAAAATTTAAAATAATTTCATTTAATAACTTTTCGAAAATAAACGAATAAACATTATTAATATTATATTATAAAATTAAAATAATATCGATTTATAAAATATTTATTATCGTAACGTAATATTATAACGTAAATTTAACTTTTTAATTTTTTTTTAATTAATTATTTATTTAAAGATAATACGTAGTATTTATTACGAGTTTAGTTTTTATTTTCGTAAAAAAAAATTACCATATATTTAATATAAATTTTAAATCGCGATCGAATATTATTTTTATTAATATTTTTTAATCGTATAATTATAATATTTTTAATAATTATAATATTTAATTTTCGGTTTTATATATAACATTTTTTAGTATTAAAATAACTTTTTTATTAAATTTATATATAATAATAAATAAAGAATTAAAATGTTTATATTTTTTTATAAATTAAAATGAAAAAACTATTTTTATTTTTAATAAGTTAATAATAAAGTTTTAAGTAATTATATAATATAATATTATTAAAAAGTTTATAAAAATTAATTAACTTTTTATTTTAAATTTATTCGTTTTATTTTTAATGTAATTAAAATATTAAGCGATATATTTTTAGATTTTTTTCGACATATTTTATAGTTAGATATATTTTAATTTATAATATATACGTTTAAGGTTAAAATAATATTTCGCATCGTAAATTAAGGTTAAAAGTTTTTAAATATAATTTAATAAGATTATAAAACGTTTTTTACCGTTCGTTATAATATAATACATTAAATTATTTTTTAATTTATATTAATATTATTACGTTATATTTTTTTTATCTTATTTCGTTTTCGTTAAAATTTTTTTTATTTTTTTTAATTTTTAATTATATTTATATTTAATTATAATTTAATCGTAAAATTCTATTAATATTTCGATTTTGGATATAAAATATGTTATTTCGTTATTATTTACCGTAATATCTTCCGTAACATTTTTAAGTATTAATTTATTTTCTTATATTTTTTTTTAACGTTTAAAATATTATAAATCGTAAGTAATTTTAATAAAACATTTAATATTAAATTAAGTTTATTAATAATATAATATATTTTTAAATTAAATTAAAATAAAAAAATTAAAGTAATAATTAGTTTTAAATTTATTTTATTTATATCGATCGTTTTTAAAAATATTTAATTTATTATTTTTTATATCGGCTTATAATCGGTAATTATTTTAATAATTTTCGTATAAAATTATAAATGAATGTAATTTAAACGATATAATTAAATTAAATATATTATTTTTAGTTTCGTAATATTATATTAAGATTTTACGCGTATTAAGACTTTTAAAAAATAAGCTATTAGTTTTATTTTATTAATTTTTATCGGTTAACCGTTTTATTTTTCGTTTAAATAAAAAATTATAACTTTAAATTTTATTTATTTTAAGGCGTTAATATTTAAAAAAATTTATTAATTATATTTTTAATAACTTAAACTTATTAAATTATAAAATTATATTTATAAAATTAAGAATGATTTTTTTTTTAATTTTATTAGTTCGAATTTTATTTTTATAATATATTTTTTTTATTCTTTTAAAAATAATAGTAATTTTTAGTTTTTTTGTTTTTTATTTAATAATATAGTTTTTTTATTTTAAAACGGTTTTATTTTTTATTAATAATAAAGAATATATTTTCGTAAAAAATTTATAAATTTAATATAAGTTTTAAGTTTTAATAAAATAATTAACATTTTTAGTTTTCGAATTATTAAAATACGATTTTTCGTAACGTTTAATTTTAAACCGTTTATTATAAATTTTAGTAATATAATTATTAAGTATTTTATAAATATTTTTTTAAAGTTAAGGGTTAAATTAACGTTTTCGTAACGATAAAAAAGTTTTATTAAATATTATCGATATTATTTTTTTATATTTAAAAAAATAATAATATTATTTATATAAATTTTAATAAACTCCTTTAATAATTTTAATAAGTAATTCATATATTATTATTCGTAAATAAAAAAGTTTTTAAAACTTATTAAAATAATATTTAAAATTTTAAAACTTCGAAATAAAATTATTATTATTTTATTACGGTTTTTTATAATAATTAAAAACTAATAATAAAATATTATTCCATTCATTATAATAAAATACCGTTTTCTTTATATTTTTTAAATAATTTTATTTTATAATAATAAGGGATATATATTTAATAAAACATATTTATTTAAAACTTTTAAATCAATAATTATACGTTTTTTTTTTTTATTATTAATTAATTTTTAAATTATAAAATACGAATAATTAAATAATATTACTTTTTTTTGCTAATTTATTTTGCTTTTAAAATGTATAACATCGAATATTTAATCGAGAAATTTTTTATCTTTAATTTTTAAAAAATAAATATATTTTATTTTTAATTTTTCTTTTTAATCGTTAATTATATTTATTAATATTTTATTTTTTTTAAATATTTATAATATTTTTTATTTTTTTAATAATTATATTTATTAGTTATTTTCGTAAATTTATTTATAAATTAAAGGTTAATAACGTAATAATAAACTTTATTTTTCGTTATAATTTTAAGGATATTTATAAACGTTAAAGTTTTTAAAAATGGAATATTAAGTTTCGAAAAGTTCTTTTTTTTTTAAAAAAAATCTTATATAACTTTTAGTTTTATTTTTTTTAATTTTAATATAATATTAATATTTTTATTTATAAGGAATTTAACGGCGAAAATATATTAATTATTATAATTTAATATTATATTTAAGTTGTAAAGATTAAAAATTACGGTTTATATTACGTTTATTTTTTTTTATATTATATTATAAAATATTTTATTTTTAATTTTAATTATTGTTTTAAAATATATATTTTTTAAAATAATTATTTCGTTATTAAAATCGTTTAAAACGATAATATTTTTTATTAAAAAATAATTATAAATATTATTATAAATATTAAAATATTTTAAAATAAATAAAAAATTTCTTTTTTTCGATAAATTAAAATATTTTATTAAAATTAATATTATTATATATTTGGATATTATTATTTTCTTTAAGATTTTTACTTTTTTTCGAATAAAAGTGTTTTTTTTAACTATAATAAAGATTATTATTTTTAAATATAATTTTAAAAATATATTTAATTTAAAATAATTTAAAATTATATTATATTTATATAAAAAATTATTTCTTATAATAAAATATATAATAAAACTAGTTTCGTAAATTTAAGTTTTAATTTAAACGCGAATTAAACATTTTTATCTTATTTTTATTTTTTTTAATATATTAATATAAAATCGAGTTTTTTAATAAAATTTAATATTATTTAAGTTAATTTTTCGAACGTAAAATAATTTTTTAAAGATAAAAGTTTCGTAATTTTAAATAAATTATTTTAATTATTATTTATTTATTATTTTTTTATTTACTTTTAAATTAATATATATTTAAAATTTCATTCCTTAATTATTAATAATTTTAACGGATATATTAATATATTTTTTAATATTAAATATAAATATAATTAAAGGATGCGTTTTAAAAATATTATAATTTTATATTTCATTTACATTTAATTTTTTTTTAAATATATAAAATATATTTTTAATATTAATTAATATTTTAAACTTAAATTTTTTATTAAATTTAATTTTACATTATTTTTTTTTCTTTTTTATAAGGTTATAAAATAAACATTTAATACGTTTTTAATTATAAATAAAAGGTATAATTTTATATAGAAAAATGTTAATTTTATGTTTAAGTTATTATTATTTATTATATTTAAGTTTTCGTTTTTTATGTTAAAATTAAAAAAGGGTAATATATGGTTATAAGTTTTTTATTTAAACGTTTTTTTAACTTTTTTAATTATTTATTTTATAAATATAATTAAGTAAATATATTTATTTATTAATATATGTTTAAAATAATTTAATTTTATGTTAAAGTTTTTTCCGCATTTTAAATATTTAAACTTTTATTTATTATTTATTTTAAAAGTTATAAAATAATTATACTTATTTAATTTATTATGAGAAACCCTGGCCGCGCAGTATGGGTACATCGGCTGATCCGCGCAGTAACGCTAAAAACCGCGCTAGCGCATTCGAAAGGTACCCAGAACGCCCCCTTTCCCTTCAATCCACTTTGATCAATTGTTTCTCCTTCGAAATGCTCTCAAATCTCCTATAATTACAATCAATCGAAAGCTCTCAATCAGTTCAATCTTCGATCCAAGTTGCAGGTCCAAGTGTCTCAAACTGAAAGTGCTATTCAAGGTTGAAAAGATTCGGGCAGAGGGATAGAATTCTAAGACCTCCGGGCGCAATCCTGTAGCGCCTCCAGGTTCAAACTCAGCTCCTGTGACGTCACTTTAGTTCGAAGCAATGCAACTTCGATTGCAAATAGAGTAGATTGAAAGCTTTCAAATGATTATAATTATCAAGCTTTTGACTTAGGATTGAAGGAGAAACAATTGATTAAAGTTTGACGGGGACTTAGGTGTTCCAAAAAGGTACATTGCTCAAAAAGATACATTTTTCCACATACTAGCTTGTATGGCGACCAAAGTATACCAAGCTATACCTCTTTCGAATTAGCGCTACTGCGCGGATCTAACGATGTACCCGTACTGCGCGGCCAGGGTTTTTCTTTATTATTAGTTTTTTTAATATTTAAATAATTTTTAATTTTTTTTATTAAAAAATATTTTCTTTTTTAAAAGTTAATTTTATATATAATAAGATTTATGTTATTAATTATATAAAAAATTTCATTTTTTATAAAATATATACCGTTTTTTCGTTTTTTTTTTTTATTTAATATTTTTAACGATAAAATAATTCGCAGCGATTATTATTATATCGATTTTTATTATAATATAAGCGTTTATACTTTTAATAATTTTCGTAAAATAAACGATTATAAAAACGATTATAATTATAAATTACTTTATAATTATTTAATTATTAAATTTTATAACGGTTTTTAAATAATTATTTATATTTTTAATATTTATATAATTAATAAAAATTAATTCGTTATTAATAAACGTTTATAAAATTATTAAACTTAATTAAAAGATTATCGTTTTTTTAATTAATTATATAAATAATGTTAATTAAAATTTTAAAAATAATAAGTTTATTAAACGAAATATTTTTAAAAAGTTTTACTTAAGTTTTAATAACATTTTTAATTAACTTTAAAAAAATAAAAATAACTTTAAATATAAATAATTACATTTTTTAAGCTTTTTTTTTTTATTTAAATATTTTAAGTAAATACTTAAAAATATAAATTTTATTAATTATAATATAACTATTTTTAAATCGACGTTTAAAACATTTTAAATTATTATTATTTAATGTTTTAATTTTATAAAATTTACGACTTTATATATACGAAAAAGTTTTATAATTTAAGTTTTAATATTAATATTTTGTAAATAATTATTTTAAATATATTTTACGTTTTAAATTTTAAATATTACTTTATATATAAATATTTTATAATTTTTTTAAAGTTTTTAAAAAGTTTAATTATTATTAAATAAATAATTAATTTTTTTATTAATTATTAAAACATTTATTTATTATTATTAAGCGAATTTTTAAAATATTTACGAGAATTTTTTACGAATTATTTCGGTTCGTTTTAAATTAATTTTTACGGCATTTATTATTTTAATAAATAAATTTACGTTTTTTTAAAAAATGTTTTTTCTTACGGTTATAATATTAAAAAACTTTATAATAATTAATTTTATATTTAAATAAAAATATTTAATATTTTTAATTAATTAATTTTTTATATTTAAAGTTTAATTTTTTAATATTACGTATTTATTTAAAATTTTAAGGAAATTTAAGTTTTCGATTATTCCGTTAATGGTTTTTTTTATTATTTTATTATTCGTTTATATATTTATTATTATTATTATAATGATTATTATTTTATTAATTCGTTATTATACGGTTTTATTTAATATTATTTTTAAGGGTTAGGAAAAATTTTATTATTAATTTTTTTAATTATTTATATTAATTATTTTATTATTCGTATTATTAATAATAACTTCGATATTATTTAATATTTTAAAAATAAGTTTTATAATTAAGATAAGAATTTATTACGGAAGTAAAATTATTAAGTAAAGTTTTAAAAATATAAAAATAATAAAAATTTTAAAAAAACTTAACTTTTAACGTTTAGGAATATTTTTTTTAATTTAAAGATTAAGTATCGGTTTAATATTTAATATAAAAATAAACGATAACGATAATTTCGTTTATAAGATTTATAAAATTAATGTTAATATAATATTAAATATGTAAATTAATAATAATAATAAAGAAATATTATTAAATTTTATTTTTTTAATACGCGGTGGAAAAATAATTTTTAGTTTATTTAAATGTAATAATGAAAAAATTAATGAAAAAGTAAGATTTAATAATTTAAGGTTTTAAGGTTTTAAATTTTAAGATAATGAATTTTTAAAAAAAAAAAAATCGGTAAAAATTTTTAAAGGGTTATGGGTTTTCGTAATAAAATATAATTATATTAATTATTATTAAATATTTAAATTTATTAAACTTGTTTTAAATTTTATTAAATGAAATATTCGAAAAGTAAAAATTAATTTTTTTACGTTATATAAACTTAATTATAAGGAAAGTACGTTTAAGGGAAAAGTAATTTTTAATTTAAATTTTATTTTTTTAAAAATGGTTTATAAAAGATTTAATAAAGTTCTTTTTACGAGGTGGTTATACGCGTACGGGGTATTAATAATTAATTTCGTAATAAAACGAAAAATGCATTTAAAATTATCTTTAAATTTATATATATTTATTATTTATTTCGCGTTATATTTAAATAAATATAAAATAAATCAACGTATTTTTTAAATAAAATTTAAAGTTTTATTAAATTTTCGTATACGATTAACTTTAAAATAAATTTATAATATAATATAATTTTTTAATTTTTAAATATGCTTAAATTATTAATGTTACGGGATAATTAAGAAATTTATTACTATAATAAAGTTTTTTTCTTTAAAATTTATAAAAAAATAAATGGAAAAATAATTAAATTAAATAAAATAAACGGAAAAAAAATTAAATTAAAAAGAATAAACGGGAAAAAGAATTAAAATAATAAAGTTTTTAATTTATTATATCGTATTATATAAAAAATAAAAAAAAAAGTTATTATTAAATTTAACGGTAAAAAATTATATTAAACGCGTAGCGGATTATACGGGTAAACGTAAAGTTATTAAATTATAAAATTATTTATATAAGAAAATAAATAATAATTATTAAATAAAAGAAGAATTTAAAATAAAATAAAGTATAAAAAAGAATTTTTTATATTAAGTTTCGAATTACGTATAAAATGTTTTTTTTTTATATTATTTATTATGTTTTATTAAATATTTTATTTTTTTCGTGCATTTTATTTAATAATTAATCGGCGAATTTTCGATTTTTAATTTTGAAAAAATATACGTATTTAGTTTTATATTAATTTTATTATTTTTTTATTAAATTTATTATTTTTTTTCGTTTTTCGATAATTCGATTATTCCTCGGTTTATTTAATAATTATATTTTTCGGTAACTTTTTTTAAACGTTAAATAAATTATTCGTTTTATAAATATATATATATGTTATTTTTAAATAAAATTTCGGGGATATTAACGGGAATCGTCGTTTTTAAAAATAAAAAATTCTTTTCGTAAAATTTTAATTATTTTTACATTATTTTTTAAACGTTTTTAAGCGTTTTTTCGTCGGATATTAAAATTTCATTTAACTTTTTATATATATTAAAATTAATAATTAAATTTATAAAATTAAATTCGTTTTTTATTTTAATATTAAAATTAAAAAAATATACCGTAATAATTTAAATAAAATTTACTTTTTTTTATATAATAACGAAAAAAACTTCGTTTATAATTTTTATAATTTTTTTAAGTTTAATTTTTAAAAAAATAATAATATTTTTATTCGTGTTATTAATAAAAAAAATGTTTATTATATATTTAAAATTTATTATAATATATAAAATGTTAAAAAATTTTATTTCGAAATTAAAATTTTAATTATTAAAAAGTTTAATATAATTAACGAAAATAAAGTAATATATTTTTACGAGAATTATAAATTTACGAACGAATAAAATTTAATAATAAATAATTTTAACTTTAATAATTTTAATTAAAATTATTATTTTAAAATATAAAAATAAAAATATATATATTTAAAAATAATTTAATATAATATTATATTTATATAAAAAATTAATTTCGAAAAATAAATTAAAAGGTAATTTTTATTCGTATATTTATATTTTAATAAAAACGCGTATAATTTTTAATCGTTTATATTTAAATTTTTTAAATATATTTAAAAAGAATTTTACTTTTTATGTTATTTTTATATTTTCGAAGTTTATTTCGGTAACGTGGAACGGTTTTTTAAAAATATAAAAGTTATAATTAAAAATGAATTTATCGAATTATTTTTTATTTATTATTTTTAAATTAATATTAAAATTATTATATATAATAAATTTTTTACCATTTTTATTAACGATTTTAAATTTAATATCGTTATATCGTTTTAAGTTTATTTTTAATTATTAAATTTAAAATATTATATGTATATTTTCGTTTATATAATTTTTTATATAAAATTTTTTTTCGTTTTTTAATGTTTATTTTAATATTTTAAATATATAATTTTCGAATTTATTATTAATTTTATTTTTAATTTAAAATTTTATTTTAATTTATTTTATAATAAAATATTTATCGGTTATATTTTTAATTTTAAAAAGTTTATATTTTAAATAATATATTTTAAAATATACCGGTATAAATATATATTTTAAATTATTATAATATAAATTAAAATAAACGTGTTTTATTAATCGTTTTTTTTAAATAATTAAAAATATAACATTATATATTTTAAATTTAACGACACGTTTAATTTAACGGGAAAATATTAATTTAATATTATTACGTGGGGAAATATATAAAAATAAAATTAATATATATTTATTTATTAATATATATATAAAATAATTAAATTTTATTTAAAATTTACGTAAACATTTTACATAAATACGTTTAATTATTTTATTAATAAATACGAAATAAAATAATAAAGTTTTATTATTTTTATATTTATTTAATAAAAAATAACCATTAAAAATTAAATATATTTTAATAATTATTAAATTTTTTTTATCGTTTTAATAAATTATTTTATTTTCGTAATAAACGTAATTAAATATATTTCGTTTATATTTTATTTAACGTTAATATTAATATTCGGGCCGTTTTTTTCGTACGTTTTTTCGGTTTTTTTAATTTTTTTATTTTTAAAATTTAAACGAAAAACGAAAATAAACGTTACGATTATTATTAATTTTATCGCGGTTATTAATTTAATAATATAAACGATTTAAACGGTCGCGAAAATTATTTTAACGGTTAAAAAAACTTTCGCTACGGTAATTTTAAAATACGTCGATAAATGTAAATTCGTTAATTTAATTAAAAAATTATATTTATAAATTATTAATATAATAAATAAAAATTAATTTAATAATTCGAATTAAAATTTATATAATCGTTATATTTATAAGTAAATTACGTATAAATTATTCGTTAAAAAATATATTTTAAATAATAAAAACGTTAAAATCGAAAATTAAACCGAAAATAAATAAAATATTCGTGTTAATAATTAAATTATATTCGTAAAAATTTATTTAATTACGTTAAATTTTAACGCGTTCGTTAATATATATTAAATATTCGTTTAAATTTATTAAAAAATTCGGTTAAATATATAAAATACGTAAAATTAAATTAAGTTAATTATAAATTTAATATATATATAAATTTAAATTATTTATATATATCGTTCGTTATAATTAAATAATTTTTATTATTTATATTTTAAATTTTTTATTTTAAATATAATTTTTACGCGTATATTTAAAATTTTATATACGTTATAAAACGTTTTAAAAATTTATTTTAAATTTTATTTTTAATTTTTTTAATACGGTTTTAATATTCGTTAAATATTTTTCTTTTTTAATATTACTTAAAATTTTAAATTATTAAAATTAAATACGACCTTAAAATATAATAAAAAATTTAATTTTAATTTACTTTTTACGGGCGTTAATTATAATTTAAACTTTTATTTATTCGTAAAAAAAAATAATGAAACGTTAATAAATTTCTTTATTAATCGTTATTATATTATTCGATTTAATAATTATTAATTTAAAGTTAAAATAAAAATAACCGAAGTTTCGAACATTTTATTTTTTAAATTTAACATAACGTTAATTTATAATAAAGTTTAAAATTATAATATTTCGCATATTTATTATTAAGTTTTAAATTTTATTAATTTTTTTTTAAATTTATACGAACTTATTAATAACGTAAAATAAAATTATTTTTTATTTTATTATACGTTTATATTTTTCGATTATAAATATAACGTCGTTACGTAATTATAATCGGGGGAAGTTATTTTATTTAACGTTATTTTAATTATAATTTAAATAATTACTTTTTTTTTTTTTAATATATTTTTTTTCGCGTTCGTATATATTTATCGTGTTAAATTTTAAAATAATAATAAAAAAAATAAATAACTTAAATAATAAAACGATAAAAATAAATAACGCGATAAATATAAATAACGTAACCGATATAAATAACGCGATAAATATAAATAACGTAATAAATATAAACGGCGCGATAAAAATAAATAACGTAATAAAAATAAAATCGGTTTATATAAATATTAAAATATAATTATTTAAATAAGTTTATATACCGATTAATTTAAAACGAAAAATTAAAAAATTTATTAACGTAATTAAAATAAAAAAAATTCGCAAAATAAAAAAAAAATTTATAAATTTTAATACGAAAAATAAAATTAATAATTTTAAAAAAAATATTTAAAAAATAATTTAATTAAATATAAAAAGTTTTATTAAAAAAAAAAAAAATTACGTTTTTAAAAAAAAAATAACGTTATTAAATTTATAAAATTTAAAACTTATTAATAAATTTAATAAAAATATAATAATTAAACGCGAAATAATTATAAATAATATTAATTTATTAATAATATTAAAACTTAATAATTAAAGTTTTAACGTATATAATTAAAAAAAAGTTTATAATTATTATAATTATTATAATTATTATAATTATTATAATTATTATAATTTATATTATTTTAATATTAATCGTTATATTAAATTTTCGAATTATTTTTTATTAAATAATAAAACTTTTAAAAATTTTATTAATTCGGATTTTTTAAATAAATTAATTATTATTTAATAAATATTCGACGCGTTTATAAAAAAAAATTAAACGTAAATAAACGGTAATTATTTTAATATAAAGTTAATTAATTTCGTTTTAATATTAAAAAAAAAATCGTTTTAAATAAAAAAAATAAAATTTATTATTTATTTATAACTTTTATTTTTATTACGTTTTAATATATAAAAAACTTTAAAAATATTAAAAAATTTTATAACTTTAAATAAAAACGATGTTTTTATAATAAGTAAAATTAAAAAAAAACTTAAAATAAAATTAAAAAGAAAATTTAAAGTAAATATTTCGAATATATAAATTAAAATAAAAATAATTCGAATAATTAAAGTTCGAAAAATAAAAATTAAAACTTCGTAAATAAAAGTAAAAAATTTAACGATAAAAACGAAAATAAAAATAACGGGAATAAAAATAATAATAAACTTAAAATTAAACTTAAACTTAAAAATTAATAATTTTTTACGAATATATAATATATCGTAATTAAAAACTTTTCGAAATTTATATATATTTATAACTTATTTAAAATCGAAAAATAAAGGAATATTTTTATTAAAATTTTTTATAATATAAATAAAAAAAATAAGAAAATTTAAACGTATTTCGAAAATAAAAAAAAATTTAATAAAATCGAAAAAAATTTAAAAATTTAAAAAAAGAATTCGTTTCATATTAAAACTTTACCCGTATACGATTATAAAATTTAATAAACGAATATAATTAAAATCATTCGTAAATATAAAATAAAAAAAATAATAAAATAAAAAAAATTAAAAACGAATTTTTTAAAAAGTAATTTCCGTGACGCGTTTTATTATATATATTAACGTGTTTAAAAGTTTAAAATTCTTTCTTTTTAATAAAAAAAAAAAACCGAAAAAACGAAAAAACTAAAAGAAAAATAAAAGGAAATTTTTAATTAATTTTTATATATATAACCGAAAAACATTAAAACTATTTTAAATTAAATTTTAATATTAATTAAATTAAAATTAAAAATAAATTAATAAAAATATAAACGTAATTCGTAAAATCGTAATTAACGAAAATTAAAAATATAAAATATCGTAAAAATTAACGAAAACTTTTAATATAAACATAATAAAATAAAACGAAACGAAAAATAAAAAACTTAATAAAATTTATAAAATTTTTATAAAACCATAAACGAAATAAAAACGAAAAATAAAACAAAAATCATCACTTTCGTAAAATAATAAAAAAAATTATATTAATAATTATTTTAAAATAATTTCGGCAATAAAACTACCATTTATAAAAACGTAAATAATTAAATAATTATTATTTAATTTTAAAATTAAATTTAAAAAATTCAATCGGAAAAAAAATATTTATAATTTATATAATAATACATTCGTACTTTTTTTAAAAATTAAAAAAATAAAAAAAAACATTATAACATGTAAAAAAAACAAGTATTAAAATCCTAACAATTTAATTAAATGCGTAATCGTAATATTTATCGTTTTTAAATAAATATTTTTATTAACGTTATATATATTATTCGTTATAATTTTCGTTATATCGTTATTTTATTAATATTATCATTAAATTTATTAATAAATATTAATAACGAAATAATATTTTAATTATATTTATAATTAATTAATTATATTAATCCATTAATTTAATTTACGATAATTTTAATGAAATTAAATTAAATTAAATTTTTTAATAATTAATATAAATTAATAAATTAATGTTAAATTAATTAAAATTTTAATCGTTATTTTATTACTTAAAATTTAAAAAAATATATTAACGTAATTTAAATTTTACGTTTATAAAAATGTATATTTTAAACGATTAATTTATTTATATTATATAAAAATAAAATTAATATAATTTATAATTTTTAATTTTAATAATATATAAAATATTTTTAATTATTTTTATAAAATATTTAAGTTTTATACTTAATAAAACATTTTTAATTTATTTAATATTATAAAATTAAAGCTTTATAATTATAAATAAATCACGTAATTTAATTTTTATACGATTTATATTAATTAATAATTTACGGTTATTAATTATTTACTTTTTATAATTTTAAATAAATTATTATTTATAAATATTTTTATTTAATTATTTAATTTAAAATTATATAATTAATATAATTTTTTATAATATAAATCTTTTATTTAATTTAAACGGCGTTATTATTTAAAATATAATTTTATTAATATTAAAATTTTATTTTATTATATTATTTAAGTAATTATTTATTAAAGTAAAAATGAATTTTAAAATAAAAATTTTAAAAAAATAATAAAAATAATAAATTTAAAAGTTAAATAAAATGAAAAGTTATTTTCGTTTATATTATTATTAATAATTAATTAAAACGTATTTCGTTAATAATATATTTTTTCGTTTAATAATTTTTAAATAAATATTAATAAAAACTTAACGTTAATATTTATATAACATGTTTTTTAAATAATTCTTTTTTATAATACCACGATAATTTTAAGTTAATTTTTTTTTAAACATATTATAAAGTTATATTTAAAAATTAACGAAACTTTTTAATTAAATAAATTTTAATAATTATTATAAAGTTTAATTTAATTCGAGTTTATTATTAAATTTAAAGTTTAAAAATAAAAGTTAATAATTATTAATTAAAGTATATTAATTTTCGATAATTACGTAATTATTTTTAATATTAAAATTTTACTTAAATATTAAGTAAAAAGTTAATAAAAATATTATTATAATAAATTAAATATAAAAAAATAATATATATAAATTTTTATATATTAATTAATAATAATAAAATTTATTAATAAATTAATTTAAATTTACGTATTTTAAATATATTTTAATAAATTTACGTTTTTTAAAAAAATTTTTTATTTTATTTTATTTTTTATTTTTTTTACGTAGTAATTAATGTTTTTTCGTGTCGTCGTAACTTTTTTTAAAATTATTTAATATTATTTCGAAGCATTTTATTAAAAATTAATTCGGGTTTTTTTTTTTTTTTTATATATTATTAAAAAAATTCTTTTAATTTTATATATTAAACGTGGTATAAACGTGCCGAATTATTAATATTTAAAAACGGATTTTACTTTAATTATTTATCGTATAATTATTATGTTTTTAAAGTTAAAAAATTATTAAAATCGTAATTATTTAATAATTTAAATAATTAATTCGCGAATGTTATAATATTAAAATTCGTTTTTATATTTATATTTTAATTTTATATATTAAAATTATTAAAATTTAATTATAATTAATTAATATAATTAAATATTATATGACTTTTTTTAAGTTAATATTTAATGCGATAATTGTTTTATTATTTTACGAATTTATTAACGTTTCGTGTAATAATAAATATATAAATAATATATAAAATAATTAAGTTAATAATTTAATTTTTATTAAAAAAATAAACTTTTTATATTTATGAAAAGTATTTTTAAGTTATATTAATAAACGTTTATAAGTTTTTAAAACTTTTTATACGTATTATTTAACGATTTATTACATTTTTTCGTAATTTTTTTTACATTTATTTAATTTTTTAACTTTTATTTAATTTTTAATAATGAAAATTATTAATTTTATAACTTTATTTATGGATTTTTAAAGGGTTATTATTTAAATTAAATTTATATATTTTAAATTAAATAAAATTTATTAATTCATATTAAATTAAAATTAAAAAAAAAGTTTCGTTATTATAATTAAACCGAATAAATTAAAAACGAAGTTTTAATATTATAATAATATCGAAATATATAATTATAACGATATTTAAAAATGAAATATTTTTATAAATTTTACATTATAATAATTTACGAAAATATACGTTAATAACGTTATAAATTTTTATCCCGGTAAAATAAAGTTTTAAATAATTATTTATATTTTATATATAATTAAAATTAAAAATAATGTTTTTCCGTGGTTTTAATAAAAATACGTTAATTTTTAAACGTTATTATATAACTTTTAAATAACGTTAACGATATATATTTTAAATTATTTCTTTAAAAAACGAAAGCGTAAATTATTTACGAATAAATAAATAAAAGTATTATTTATTATAATTATTTAAAGCATTTAAATAATGTTAATATTTATTAAAAAAGTTTTTTAATGTTTTTATTAAATGTTATCGTTTATTTTTATTAATGATTTTTTTTTATATTATTTTTAATTTAAAAACGGATTAAAATAATATAAAATATATAAATATTATAAAAATATATTAAGTTTATAAAAATTTTATAATTTTTATTATTTTAAATAAAAAAGTAATATCGTATATATTATATTATTTTTAAAATATACGCGACATATTTATAACGGGTAATTTTTTATTTTTTAAATTATTATTATAAAGTTTATAATAATATTTAAATATTAAATTATTCATTTTAAATTTATATTAAAATTTATTTATATATTAAACTTATTTTAAATAATTTATATAAATTGTTTTATAAATAATTAATATTTATATTATTTTTTTAAATATTTTAAGCTTTTAAATTTCGTTAAAACGTTAATCGATTAATATTTAATTTATATTTATTACGGAAATTTTTAAAGATTTACTTTTAAATAACATTTAATTTTAAAAATTAATACGTAATTTATTTTTTATATAAGTTTAAATTAACTTATTATCGTGTTATATTAAAATAAAAATTAATATTAAAACTTTTATATGGAATTTAAAAATTCGATTAAAACTTTTAACATGAAAATATAAAAAATTTAAATATATTTATTTATATTAAAAATAAATAATTATTAAATATTATATTAAATTAAGTTAAAATTTAAGTTTAATAATAATTTATTCGTTTATAAATTTACTAAAATATAACGGATATTTATTAAATTTTAAAAGTTAAATTATTAAAAAAAAGTATTATACGATATAAAAACGTTTAAAATTACACGGTTATAACTTTTATAAAAGTTTTAATTATAAAAATAATTTTTAAAAGTAAATATAAATAATATTTAAATAATTATTAATTAATAATTATTAATTTAATTAATTATTATTATAAATAATATTATTTTTAAAAATAATCGTAATTTTTAAAATATTAAAACGTTTATTATAATTATATTTAATATATTTAACTTTTTTTAACTTTATAATATATAAATAAATTTAATCGGGTAAAATATTTATGCATGTTTTAATAAATACCGTATTTAATAAAACGGGAAAATGTTATTTAAATGTAATTACGAAATTTAAATTAATTTTAATTACGATTAAATTTCGAATATTATATAAAACACGAATAATATATTTTTTTATATTTATTTTTTTTATATTAATAATATCGAATAATATTATTTATTTAAATATAATTTAATTTTTAATTAATGTTATTTTAAATATTTAAGTATTTAAATAAATAAATAAATAAACGTGTTATATTTTTTAATTTTTAATTAAAAATAATAATTCGTTTATAAAATAATAAATATTATTTTCGCATTTTTTTTAATAACGATTTTATATTTAAGAAAATTATAAAAATATGGTTAAATAATTAATTTAACTTTTTTTTAATATTTTTAAACGTTATTTTCGAAATTTATAATTATTATAAGTAATAATAAATGTTTTTTATTATTAAATTTTTTTCTTTTTTAAAAAAAACTTTCTTTAAACGTAAAAAATATTAAATATATAAATAAACGAATTAAATTAATTATTAAAAGCATATTTAATAATTATTACGTTATTTTAATATTTATATTTCGATGAATTAAAAACGTTAAAAATTTAAATAAAAATTTAAAAAAAATACGTTAAACGTATTAGTTTAATATTATTTAAAAAATGGTTAAAAAATTAAGATTTTTAAAATTAATTAAAATATATAAATAATATTCGATAAAAATTTAAACGAATTTTTTAAAAATTTTTTACTTTATTAAGTATTTTAAAAAATGTTTTTTTTTTAATTTATATAATTAATAATATTTACGATAATTTCGTTCGTTTAAAATTATTATCGAATTTTTAATATAATAAAATTATTAAACTTTACCGTAAAATTACGATTTCGAAATGTTCGAAATAATTTATTAATTTTTTAAAAAAATATTAAGTTTTTAATAAAAATTACGTTAAATATTTTTATCGTTTATTTTTTAAAATATAACGTAAATTTTTTAAATATTTATTAAAAAAAATTAAGTTTTATAGTTTAAAAAAAATAAACGAAATTACGGAAAATATTTTCGATTTTAAGATTTTTTATTATTATACCGGGTATAATATTAAGTCCGTTTTTAAATGGTTAAAAAAAGGTTTTATATTTTAAAAATAAGGATTTTTATTAATAACGAATAACGAACGACTTAAAATAAAATTTAATGTTAATTCCGTTTTAAAATAATTTACGAATATATATATATAAAATATTTTTTTCGGTTTTTAATTTATATAATAATATTAATTATATAATAAATATATTTTAATAAGAGAAACCTTGGCCGCGCAGTATGGGTACATCGGCTGATCCGCGCAGTAACGCTAAATTCCGCGCTAGCGCATTCGAAAGGTACCCAGAACGCCCTCATTCCCTTCAATCCACTTTGATCAATTGTTTCTCCTTCACCAACCGTTCAAATCTAATATAATTACCATCATTCAATTGCTCTTGATCAGCTTTACTTTGAGTCTGAGTTGCATTTGCATATCTTGCAGGCTGACGGAGATATTGAAGGTTGAAAACATTCGGGCAGAGGGTTAGAATTCTAAGACTTCCGGGCAGTCTCTAACAAGGCCATTAACTTCAACAGGGCCTTCTGTGACGTCAGACTCGATGCAAGCTTGGAGATTAAACCTGGGAATAGAACAGAAAAAGCGCTTTTCAATGGTTATAATTATCAAACTTTTAAGTAGGAGTTCCCCTTGAAATAATTGATTGAAGTTGATTGGGGAGATAGGTGTTCCAGAAAGGTACATTGCGCAAAAAGTTACATTCTGCCACATAATAGATTGTATGGCGCTTAAAGTACCTTAAGCTATACCTTTTTCGATTTAGCTCTACTGCGCGGATGCGACGATGTACCCGTACTGCGCGGCCAGGGTTTTTCTTTAATAAATATATAAATAAAACGATTATTATTTCGTTATTAATATATAAAATAATGTGTAATTTATATTATAAAATTAAATATTTATATAATTAAATTAAATTTTATTTACTTAAATATATATATATTTATATATTTAAATATTTTAACGTTAAAATTATATTAAATAAATATTTAAGTATTTAAATATTTAAGTAATTATTATAAAATTAAATTAAAAGTTTTTATAAATATATATATTATAATTTATTATATATTATATAATAAATTATATTTCGAATAACGTCGTGTAAATTTATTTTAAAAAAAATAAAACGGCGGTAAAATAAAATAAAATTATTATTTAATTTAAAAAAAAAATAATATAAAAAAATAAACGATTATAATAAAATTATTTAAATTATATATTAATTTAATTATAAAGTTTTTAATAATTAATTATTTTATAAATTTTCACGTTTTTATATTAACGATTAAAGTTTATTTTATATTTTTATTTATTATTATTTATATTAACTTAAATTATTTTTTTAATTTATTACGTTAATTATAAATCGTTAAAATTAATATAAAAAAGATTTTATTTATATATTATTTAATAAATATTCGAAGCTTTTTAAAATTAATTATTAATATGTTTTTAATATTAACTTCGAATTTAATAAAAAATAATATTATAATTATAATTTTTTATTTTATTTATTAATTATTATAAAAAAGTTTATAAATTTAAGTTAAAAAATTACTTTTAAAAAAAATCTCATTATTAATAATAATATTATAATTTATATTATAAAAATTAAATTAATAAATGCGAATAAACGTTATAAGTTTATTAATTTTTTATAAAAAAAATTATAATTAATAAAAAATAATAACATTTACGTTTAAATAATTTTAATTATAATAATCGTTAATATAACCCGAATTCGTTTAAAAATAATAAACGTTTTTTTAAATTTAATAATATTATAATTAATAATATTTAAAATAAATTTAATATAATTAAAAAAAAATATAAATAAAAAATAAATTTAATTATTTTCGTAATAAATTAAATAAAACGGGATATTATTTTAAAAATAATAATATATATTTATTAATATTTTATTAATAATTTCGTAAGTTTTTCGATTTTTACGTTAATTTATTTAAAAAAATAACGTAAATATTTTATAAAATTTTTATTTAAAATAAAATTAATATATGTAAAATAATTAATCGAATTAATATTATTTTTAAACGAAATATAAGTTTTAATAATATGTTTTTTTAAAATTTTTTAATAAAAAATATATACTTTATTTTTTTATTTATTATATAAAATATTTTTTATAGAAAAAAAATGTAATTCGTAAAATATATTTAATTAAAATTATCGTTAAATTCGAAAATAACGGTAATAAAACTTATCGAATATAATATTATAACATTATTTATAATTATAAACGAAAATATTATATTATAAAAAAAAATAATAATTATATTAAAAAGTTATTATATATTATTTATATATTAATATTTTTAAAAAAAATATTATTATTAAGTATCGTATCGGAACTTGTTAATAATTAATAATGATTATTTTCGAAAATAATAATAACTTATTATAATAATTAAAATTTCTTAATATAATTATTATGTAAAATAAAATTATTAAAAAAGTTAAAAAATTATTAAAAAAGTTAAATAATTATTAAAAAATTAAATAATTATTAAAAAGGTTTAACATTTATTAAAAACTTTAAATATTTATTAAAAGCTTTAAATATTTAAGTATTTATAACTTTAAATAAAAAGGTAAATAACGAAATAAATGGTAAAAACTTTTTTTCTTTTTTATTTATTTTTTTATCCACTAAATTATATATAAGTTTATTTTTTTAATTTTTTTAATTTTTTTAGTTTTTTTAATTTATTTAATTTATTTAATTTATTTAATTTATTTAATTTATTTAATTTATTTAATTTATTTAATTTATTTAATTTATTTAATTTATTTAACGACTTATTTATTAATCGAAATATTATTTTATTTAAAGGTTTATTTAATTTATTTAAGGACTTATTTATTAATCGAAAATTTAATTTATTTAAGGTTAAATTTATATTAAAATATAAATGAGTATTATTATTATAATATAATAATGGTGGTGGTAATAGTATATATTTTTATGATAAAAAAAAAATATAAAAGAAAGAAATAAAAATAAAAACTTGTATGTGAGAGATGCAGGATAAGGGCAAAATTCGAAAAAAAAAAAATCTTAAGTTTTTTTATGGGCAAAAAGGTATCGCCAACCTTGTTGCCGCCTGGGTTACTTGGGTACCTGATCTAAATCTAAGGTTTTCCAATGATTGTTAAACCTTTTCAATGATTGTTAAACCCCTCCAATGATTCCAACCTCTTTCCAATGATTTCAACCTATTTACAATGATTATTTTTACTTTTACAATGATTATTTTTATTTTATAATGATTATTTTCAGGTTTCCAATCATTGTTTTCGACTTTCCAATCATTGTTAGCTTCTAGTATTTGCCGCTATGGTAGGTGGGCAATCAAGAACATCACTTTCTTTACAAACGACATCTACGGTAATGCAATAGTAGCTCCTTCCCATCTCCCAAACAACAAACATATCCAAGTACAACACTTATAAAGCATAACAAGATGATAAAAGCTTAACTAGAGATCTAGAGTCTAATGCAGGAACTTCCTCTGTGAGACCATTATCGTCCAGCGGTTAGGATGCCAGATTTTCAAATAATTCGAATTTGAATCCTCTGGAGACCGGGGTTCGATCCCCCGTAATGGTATTTTTTTTAATATTGGTAGTGAATAATTTTGGAGTTAATTATCTTAAATGGTCATAAACCGGTTTGCCTTTTTATGAAAATTGATTGTTTGAGGGTTGATGCTGGAGGTTCCCACTCCTTAGACAATGTGTTGCGGTTCCTATCAGCCAAACGGAGCAAGTTGACACTAACTCCTGTTCAGAACCCATATGTACATCTCAAAATCATAATCGTACGACATGGACCAATATCTATCATTATATCATGAGTTTGCATTCTGTATCTTATACCATATTTAGTGACTAAGATAACTGACACCCTTAACCATGTAAATGCATCAGTATCATAATCCATCCGTGGTTAACAACCCGGAATTCTAGGTCAAGTCATCAACCCGACCCCCATTTCCTCGCCCCCTAAATAGAGTAAACCCCTAGCGATTTCCCATCTCCACCCCCTAAACCTCATTACTAGGATACCCAACCTCCAAGCTCGGCAAGAACTCCTCCTTAATACTCCTCACACTAACGAACCGACTAACAATATTCACACTCCCCGCCTTATCATTCGTACCACTCGCCCTCGCCCCACCAAACGGCTGCTGTCCAACCACCGCCCCGGTGCTCTTACAATTAACATAGAAGTTTCCCGCGGCGTTCCTAAGCGCTTCCTCCGCGGCGCGGATCGCCAGGCGATCGCTAGCGAACACGGCGCCTGTGAGGCCGTACTCGCTCGTGGCGTCGACGAGCTTGCACGCCTCGGCGAAGGCGTGTTCGGGGCCGCCTTTCACGTCATCGTACACGTACACCGTGAGGATCGGGCCGAAGAGTTCCGTGCTGAGGAGCTTATGTGTCGGGTTCGTGGTCTGGTACACGGTCGGGTGGATGAAGTACCCCTTTGATCCGTCATACTTACCACCTGCCAGCAGCTCCAGTTCGGGGTCCTTCTTCGCGGCATCGATGACCCCGCTTAGCTTTTTGAAGCTAGGCTCGTGGATCACGGGGCCGATGAACGTCTTGGGGTCCCATGGCGCGCCGACCTGTAGCTTGTTTGTCTCCTCGACCAGTTGCGCTTTGAATTCAGGCCAGATTGACTTAGCTACGTATACGCGGCTGGTGGCGCTACACTTCTGACCTGAGTACTCGAAGGCGCCGCGCACAGTGTGAACGACTGCGTTCTGGATGTCGGCGGACGAGTGGATGAGGTGGAAGTTCTTGCCGCCGGTCTCGCCGACGATGCGAGGGTACCCGGCGTATCGGCCTTGGGCGACGCCTTGTCCAATCTGTCCAAACAACTGGCGGAAGACAGCCGTGCTGCCGGTATAGTGAAGTGCCGCGAATTGCTTATGCGCGAGCACCGTCTCCGTTACTTCAACCGGGTTGCCAGGCACAAACTGGATCACATTCTCGGGTAATCCCGCTTCGAGTAGGATTTTGTGGACGAGGTGGCCTGCCGTTACGGCGGAGTCGGACGGCTTCCAGATCACTACGTTTCCTAGGAGTGCTGGTACACCGGCGAGATTGCCGCCAATCGCGGTAAAGTTGAAGGGGCTAACAGCGTACACGAAGCCTTCAAGGGGTCGGTACTCCGAACGGTTCCACAGGCCAGGTGAGTTGTGAGCAGGCTGTTGCGCGTATAGCTCTTCCGCGTACTGGACGTTGAAGCGGAAGAAATCGCAGAGTTCTGCCGCAGCGTCGATCTCGGCTTGCCACGCGTTCTTGCCCTGACCAAGAATAGTCGTGGCCATGAGCTCGTATCGATACTTCGTAGAGATCAGATCGGCAGCTTTGAGGAAGACAGCCGCTCTATCGGCGAAAGGGAGGTTTTCCCATGCCGGTTTGGCGGCTAAGGCTGTTTTGATAGCTGTATTGACGTCGGATGGGCCAGCGAGGGAGTAGTTCGCTATCGCGGTTGAGTGGTCGGAAGGGTTGTATTGGGTAGATCTTCGTGATGATTTGATCTACTCAATAGGTCAATATATAGACAGACTAGGGTAGGAACTATACATACCTCTTTGCCTCCTATTATGAGCGGTATTTCTATGGCGCCCTTCTTCTGTTGAGCGGCAACTGCAGCTAATAGACCCTCTCGTTGCGCCGAGCCCTTCGCATATATGTGCTATGTTCTCTATCAGTCCCTCGACTCAAAATGACATTGATAAAGCTGAGAACCAAGCGAGATTTACTTACATTTGGCTCATTAGATACTTTTGGTATCTTGAAAGCAGCCAACGTCCGTCTAGCATTGGTCGTACTCAATGCTCTGGCATTTCTCGGAGACTGGAGAATTGGCAAGCATCTTGAACAGACTCTAGAGGATAGACTAGAGCTCTGTAATGCCCTCGCGAGGCCGGGAGTCCTCGGTGCGGACGACATGTCGAAGAGAAGGTAGAGGTAATTGTTACCAAGTTGAAGTTAAGTACAAGACCAACGCAATCCCAATTGCAACAGGACTTGTTAGAAATGAAAAAGCTACCTAGAGTGGGAAGAAGAGAAATGGGTATCTTAATATGCGGTTAAACTTTAACGACCAATTGCCACGAGAAATTCTGTCCAACATAGATTACTTATCACGCATTATAACTCAATAGATAGAGCTTCATCGGCGTTCCGACTCCGACGATAATGATGTATATTCTCGCTTTGTCGCGGCACAAGCGAATAACATTGCGGGGCAAAGAAGCTGCGAAGTTATAATCGAAAGGATTGGCCAATGAAAAGCCCGATAATTGCTGCGAACGAGCCGAATTCGGCATGAGCTCCTAACATTCAAACCGTTTACCAAACCGCGGCACACTAGTTCGATTTCTTACTTTGGCAGCCAGACCCGACTATTCTTCCAGACGTACTAGACAATATATTGCCGGTTAGAACCGTCCATCCCAAGTCCATACCCCTGGCTAAGTCTTGATCGTTACACATAGGCCTTTACTATTACCTAACATGTAAGTTCGTGGGATCGGATAGTCTAGGCATACGCAGACTTTCTAAATGATGGCGCAAGAGATGCGGGAAACCGTCCATTATTTGATCTTTGCCCTGTAGGCAGGTAGAACACGCTACAAACATGATTATTAGCAGTAGAGTATAAGAGTACCAAAACCACCGATGGGGGAATCTAAAACAAATGCAATGCAGCAATCCTCGTGGGTATTATTTTCTTATCCTCCTATTAGACGCAGGTAGACTACTATCTAATCCTAACGTCCTTCTCTGGCTAGACTCTTCAGTCAAGAATAAGGCGGATCGCGACTCCACCCTATTAAACACTTGCACTCGCGTGCTATCTTCACAAAACCCCATAGCAACCCGAGACAAACCGTCTCAAATTGCTAATAAAAACATCTTTATATGCACTAACGGCCAATCTAGGTTTGCCTTCATAGGGGACGTTCAGGCACATCGGGTATTGATCCTGGTAGCGATGGAATGCTTGTTGCGGGGATCGTACTTGCGGCTCCAGAGGTGCCCGGACGACTTTTGTGGGGAGTGAGATGGTGAGAGTGCGCGTTGGTTCCAAACCTGCCGGCCTCGTAATCAAGCGCCGGAATTGTCAGACCGTACGGTTCAGTTTTGCCCTCTTTGTCGTGCTGGTCGATTTCTATTCGTATGCACACATCGAGGCCTCCATCGTTAGTCTTACCGTGTCTCTCGAAATCGGCCGCCTTATGTTTGGTTCCCGCACCGAATTCTCCCTGGGATAGGAATGAGTGGCCGTTCTTTCCGTCAAATTTATTCTCTGGTGGATTAGCATCCGTCGCCACTTCAGCAGTGCTACCAACATCACCGCGATTATTTGGCGAATTCTCCGTGATTATTGAGTAGTTTCGACTAGGCATGGTGACATTGTTGGATGACCGTGTCTTGTTGGAAGTACCAGGATCCTTATCGAAGAGCGCCATGAGCGTTTCGTCAGTATCCGGGTCAAGATGGTGGATTTTGTTACGGCTTGCTAGCAGATTGGCAATGGCTGCTGGCGGGGGTTTATTGACAATGGCCGAGGAGATCACATTGACAATATAACGGTGATCTTTCTCGACAGGAATATGTAGGTTCGGGTTCGAGTAAAAGCGCCCTAGAGCTGCCAAGTGAACATCGCCTCCAAGAATGGTAAGTCGGACAGAGAACTCGGCACAGACTCCTTGGAGCCGGTGGATTAGGGCATTTCGCTCCTTCTTGTGGGTTCTAGCCGTATAGTGGTCATCTAAATCGTCAAGAAGATCCACACTGCCGTCGAAATGATTGAATACACCACCACCTGATATAACAATTAATAATCACCATTACTTAACTGGTACGAATTACTTACCGAACCCGAATCTTCTATTTAAGAATTTCACGGGAGCGATTAGAGGACTACTAAACACGTTCTCGAGCCACGTGAGTCGCTGTTATTGTTAGCAGATTATAGTGATACTTAACACAGATAATCCTTACCGGATACGCAATGGGGATACCTAATAACAGGATCAAGTGTCTGTAAGGCTGGCCAGTTGCTTGCGCTGCCCCGAGTTCTTCCCTTACACGGCCGAATATGAGATCGTATGTCTCCTCGTAGTTGACTTGATGTCGTGTACGCTCGGTACGCGCGTCAATGCCTAAGAACGCGATTCTGGCGCCAAGTTTACTGAACATATTCATCGAGTGCTGAGCGACGTATGGTCCAGGACTGCTACCTATGATGTAAGACGAATCGAAGGCCTGCGGTTTGACATACGTATCCACAAGTTGCTTTGGATCCTCCTCCGGTCCATGTTCCCCTGCCTTAGGCGCATCCGAAGTATATGTAGAAGCAGGCGGTGCTAGGTGATGTTGGAAGAGCATATAATATTTATGGGCAGTACCGCCAATGCCTCGGAAGACATCGCAATTCATGAAGTCGTTGACGTATGATCCGAAACCATCAATGATATCATGGTCATCCCAAATGTTTAGTTGAGGTATTTGTCCGTTAGCCGCCGCGAACGGCTCGATGGAATACCATCGAATGTAATTCTTCAGGTAATAATCGTCACAGGCTTCGCGCAAGCTCTCGGGGAAAGGAAAGTCGCGTCGCTTCTTTGGGTTCCCTATATCCGTCCATTCCCGTAGAGGTCCCTGAACACGGATACCATCGTTGTAGATCTGGTCACCACCTCCTATCATGACGTGGAAAGGTGATTTCGCGTGGTTCCTCATCACGTCATTCCATAATGCTGGTCCACTCCACGCTTCTTCGTCAGTGCCTACGCTGAAGCCATTGCATGAATGGAACATCATACGCATCGACTCGTCAATGGCAGGAACGAAGAAATAGTTGGTCTTAGGCTTCGTCTCGCTCTTGTAATGAACGTCGGCGATCGAATATGCCCACTTGGTTTCGGTGTCGGCGATGTCACAAGCAAGAGGGAACGCCCAGAACGTGCATCTTGGGTCGGAGTAGAGACAGATACCTGCAACATCAGTGCCGTGGTTGCTACGAATTGCATTGGATCCTGCCTTTTGCCCATTGACGGCTGAGCCCTCGTTAAGCAGACCCTGTTGTCCGCGAGCTACTTCTACGCGTCCGAGGTTTAGGATAGGCTGAAAGCTTTGAGTCTTGCCGCCACCTTTGGTAACAATTAAAACGCTACCATGCCAAGTCCTATTTTCCATACGTCTATAATTAAGCAGGGGACCGCATACCACCTCTTTCCCACCCTGGATAGCCGCTGCATCATGTACTCCGTCGGTGCCACCGACCACAATGGGCTGGTAGGATCCGTCCGCCGCCGCCCGATCGCCTTCGACTCGCTCCGAGTTTAGGAAATCGGATAACTCTCTCGAGTGGCCGCTGGAATGGGGATCTCGCGCCGCCTTTGCAAATGACGAAGATTCCTGATGTCTCCATTTATTGGCTGAAGCATAAGGGTTGCGCTGCTCCTCCTCGTCGAGGTGATGATCGTGTTCGTGTGCGGCCATAGTGTTTGCGACTTGAGGGGGCTGACGGTGGTTTCTGAAGTAGGCACCTGTTTAGAGGTTTAACTACAACAAAAACTGAGAGGGTCAATCAATTATAGGAACGTGGAGGAAATTCGTTTGTCGGTGTGTGGCTGATAATGCAAATGCTGACGATGCAGGAGATCTCAGGGCTGAGCTGCCAAGAGCTCATCAACACGAAGCTCGAGGGTAGAACGCGACAAGTTGCTTTGTTTGGGAACTTTTGGTGAAGCCCTACTATGTACGGGTTGGCGCACAATCAGAAAAATGACGAAAGACAAATTTCGGCTACATGCACCAGAATATGGGATATGTAAGAGGCGTTGATAAGGTAACGGGTTCTTGTAACAAGTTCGAGGGATCAGGGTATCACTTAATAAACAGGGACTCGACGTATGCCAAGACAACGACAACAAAGCCGAAGACACAATAGAAAGATGCAAGGAGAGAGAAAAGGGAAAAGGATACAAAAAGTGCCAATATATTAGGTATTACTAATTAGGATTACGTGCAGTGTTAGTCATTCGATCATCCAAGAATAGACGATACAAAAAAAAAGTCGACTCAACGGAAAATTGAAAAAGGAAGGGGGTTCTAAATAAAATTTTGGTTGAGATTGTGAGACATCGTGTGCCGATTCCGAACAATGAAAATCATAACAGAATAAAATCTCACGATCAGCAGTTTCCCGTTGTCATTCTTGGCCACTTAGCTATCAGCTAAAGCTACGCCTGCCTTAGCATGCAGACGGCTCAGCTCCTGATTGGACCGCCCTAGGAAAGTGGATGTATGGGATTGATTTTAAGTCGGTTACCACTGGTCAGTCATGAGCAGCAGGGGCAGTTACAATCCGACTTGCCGTGGTCATAGCTCTTTCTCTGGTTCATCCCAATTTGGAGCAAATAAGGCCCGCTAGCGTTACCACGTTGATCTGCAGACCGCCTTGGTACAGGACCCAGGCAGCCAGGTACTTCGTACAATAGTTTTTGTATCTACTATAGATTGACAGGGGAGGCCTCTCAGGCCGATCCAGCCTTGTCGGACTTTGAATGGAAGAGTTCTTGGCTTCCATTGAATCTGACATGATGTGGTATGATAGAGGATCTTGCAGCTGGATTGGTGCCAATAGACATAGCCAGCATCATTTGGCGACACGCGTCTGCATCAGGCCGGCCTAACATTCGTATCGTACACGGATATGCGGCAAGATTTATATATTGTAGGTAGGCACATACAGCCTCAGTCGAAGGAAGCACTGAGGTCTTGCAACTTGCAAGTGTGTTAAAATTCCCGGTCACCTAAGCTTTCCAAGTTTTTCTTGGTGCGGTTTCAGCACTTGCATTAGGCACATAAATTATTCCCCTACATCCAAGATGTACCTACACTAATCGCACTATTACACTTTAAGCTCTGAGGGATGACGTAGGTGCCGATTATTTGGGACAATTACCTCCCATGCCCATGTATACCTATTCGAATCAAATCGGGATGTTTGTCAGGCCTCCAATCGATGACCTTCCGTAAGTCAGATCGATACACTAGAATCTCTAAAGAATACAAGATATAAATATGTATGTGTTGAAGATTTCCTCGGCGGAAATTGCCGTAGTTATATACAAAGAGTATATACATAGTATGCAATATTTAACGCCCGTCACTCGCCGGTGGCGTCTTCTCCAGATCCTTTACTTGTACACTCTTCTCCAGCGTGCCCATATTCTTTAGCCTCTCAGCCCTTATTCTTGCCTTATCATCCATGTGCTTTTTAACGAGGTCGGCGCTAACCACGCCGCCTAGCAAGCCTAATAAGTGCGACGCTACGTCGAGATTGTGAGCCTTCTTAGAAATCAGCGGCAGAACATGCAGACCCAGGATCAGTGCGATGAAATAAAGCCCCTGAGGACCGGACATTGGGTCGGGCGGATACCCGAACAGTTTAAATTCATCATGCTTGTGTAGCCAAAAGAATGCAGCAATAATGCCATAAACTGCGCCGGACGCTCCTAGTGTCGTAAAATCTAGTCCTTTAAGTAGTACTAAATTTGCCAGACTGCCCATGAATCCTAGAGTCCCAGATGCGAAGTATATAGCAAGGAAGTTTCCTCTCCCAACGTCGTCATGAAGACGAGTGCCAAAGAACCAAAGCATAAACATGTTCATGGCAGCATGGCTAAGGCTGTGGTGGGAGAAAGTAGCTCCGATTAATTGTAAAGGTCGTGGCGTCGCAGCCACTACAATCATATACCGGTTTAAAATTCCCCATAACGGCGGCAGCTTCCAGGCAGCCCAGCACAGTAAATTGATCCCGATGAGAGCGAGACAGGTTGCTGCAGCTGGTGGTATATCCGGCCATAGCCTATTCGATCGCGCAGGTGGTGTGTACATGGCCGCATACGCTGCACACGCCGCGCAAACCAAAATAGTCATCGCGAGGGAAGGAAGCAAACGTTCCCATGCCTTCATTTTTGGAGGTTCTTTCCAGTCACTTGATGCGCGCTCAGTCCATTTTTGCATGCGCGGGCTCAACGCCTTAGGTTTCTCTTGCTGAGTTTGTAGCGTTCCGATATTTTTCAGGGCTTCCTCTTCCTCGCGCTTTCGTTGCTCCTCCGCTAGCCGCTTCTCCTCTGCCTCACGTTTCGCTATGTTCTTGGCTCGGATTCGGTCAAATTGGCTTTCTCCATACGGGGAGTCGCTTTTGGGTGGCTTTGGAAGCTTCCCTGTTGGAACATTCACTTTTTTCACATTCTTGCTAGAACGCGAGTCTTGAGAACTGGTTCCTCCGGGTTGCTGCTCAACATTCTCTTTTCCCTGTTGTTCCTCTAAATACTTGAGTTCGTCTTCGGCTCGTAGACCAGCATTGATGATCTCGTCCACTGGGATGTTTGCGCGCAGATATTTTAAGGCCTTCGCTTGATCGGAGTCGTTGAAATGAGCCGTGTTCACCCGTAGATTCGGGTCTTCGAGAGTACCAGCTACTCTACGACCATGCAATATTCTTAGAAGCTTGTTGGCATTTTGGGCGGTAATGTGCGATCCGAAGATTTTCTGAACCTCCCTCTGGTTGAGATCCTCTTTTCGGAAGGGGAGTCCTTCGGCGTCTTCGTATGAATCGGGTAGGCTTATGTATTCGGTGATCGCGCGGAACCTAAATAGCGTTCCAACAGATCTCCTAGACGAAATATTATATGAGTAGCGATTCGCAAGGATTCTTAGTGGGCTATGAGCCCCATTGCTGCTATATCGAAAGCATGACGTTGAAGGATTATGTCTCGTCGAAATTGAGCGAACGGTAGAAGAGATGACCGATTTCCCGGATTTGCCAGTAATCGCCCGCAAGCCAAGGCGAAAGCTTGACGGCGGAGCAAATGAGGGGAAAATAGGCATGGTACCCAATTCATACCATCATGTCACTAAGTTCTTTTTATTCGTGTGCGATCCATGAGGTTTCCAAAGGCGGTTTTGGCCTAAATTTCAAATATGACGCCGACGAATTGGAGAAATCTTCATTATCACGGATATAACTTTTGAATTTCAATTTGATAGGCACATGGTAAGTTCCGAGTAGCGGCAAACTCGGTAGATGACTAATCCTCCGCATCGGCACACTAACTTCTCGCATAGTACAATATTTGTGGATCCCATTGCTATATGCATTCTTTTGTATGTAATCTGGATTCAGTCTTCTCCCTTCTCAACACTTCAATCCCATTTTGTCGTGTTCAAGGAATGACGATCCTCCAATATAGGTCATTTATATATACTGATTCAATCGATATCACCCATTGGAAATCACAACTCTCCTATATTCGATTGATCCTGAAAAGCCGCCACCGGGGAAGCATCGAAGTTCCTGATCACGTCATAATAGAATCTCACAGCTTCCATATGTGAAAACATATCCATTCGCTCATCAACAGTGTGGGCATTGGCGGTGTGTCCCTGACGGGTAGGGGTCCAGCGGTAGATATTGTGGCTCAAGTCTGAGGTATATGCTATCAGCAACTATCGATAAGTAGTTCAAAGGTTTTACTTACTCTGGTAATGACGGGTATCTGTGTTGCCAGTCATTAGTTCTCCTACTGGAACAACTTTGCCATCTTCAAAAGCAAAGCTGTGTTGGATTGTCCCCGAAAAGGTATCCCAGACCGGCCCGAATGTGGGGGAGACTGGAGCGACCAAAGTAGCTTGAGATGAAGTGAGTATGAGCGAGCCGTTATACTCTACTTCGTACATCGGATCAATATCGCCATCTTCGATATTTTCATACAATTCGAAGTCGGGGTTATTATCTTCCCCCTTAAATGCAGTCACCGAAAGCCCGAACTTCTTCACAATAGGCTGAAGCTGCTTTAAGATGTTGGCCTTGACTGCCGGGATCGAATCCTGAGGCGCAATGCGGTGGTTGACACCGATCTTAATATACTCAGGCATGGCATTGATTTTCACTCCTCCAAAGAAATAATCAACTGCTTGAGATGTTTGTATGCGGTATTGGGTAGCCCGGTCGATCGTTGCCAGCTCCTCCGTCAATGCGCTCAAATCCCCCTTGTTTATAAGGCTGGTGATATTGGGTGCCGCATCCGGTGAGTATCTCGCTTGGCAGACGAAGTGATTATATATCGGTGAGCCTTTGATGAGTTTAGGATTCCATGGGTTGGACTCTAGCTGATTAACAAATTCGGACATTATGCCAATACCCGTATGGGGGAATGGCGTCGATGAGTGGCCTCCGTTGACATAAAGTTCCAACCAGATGTCGACATGGCCTTTCTCCATCACAGCAGGAAGCGCATCTATATAGCATTGTCAGTTGAACGGCGTAGGTTATCATCCCCTCCAACATTACTCACATAGTGTATCATTGCCAAGTAGTTGTAGCCCCATTCCTCCTTCATCGAGAATCATGTCAATTGACTTAGGGCCATATCGCTCTTCTAGGAATTTCCCGATATAGCCCGCACCTCGACGGCCTGAGCACTCTTCGTCAAATCCAAGCGCGACGATTATAGTTCGTCTTGGTACCCATTGGGGATTTGCCAGTAAAGTATCCAACGCGGACATGAGGCCAGTTAGACTGTTCTTGTCATCCGACGCGCCTCGCCCCCATAACCATTGTCCATCAAAGTGAGCCGAAAATGGCGGATATTTCCAAGTGAAAACAGCATTGACAGGCACTACATCTTGATGAGCAGCTAACATAATTGGGTTGAGCGCAGGCTCTGTTCCTTTGATAGTGTAGACTAGGCCAAACGTGTTCACGGTCTCGCGGTCCATTCGAAGATGTCTATGAACATATGGTTAGCTAAGGGGACTAGTGGATAGGTAGTAGTGTATCAAAAAGCACTTACACATTGGGGTATAAAGCAGCAAGGGCTCTATGTAGATCGAAGAACACTTGCCATCTGTCGTCCTCGCCAGGTTCTCCACTATCATCGTACGAAATAGAAGGTATCTTTACAATGGTAGCATGTCTTTTGACTTGGAGTTGTAAAGCCTCATCACTGGAGAAGATATCCCGAGCAGCGGGTAAGCCATCTTTTGAAGGGTCTAGCACTGATGGTAAATCGCACTTAAAATCCGTCGGCGCAACTCCTTCGAGGATCTGCTGAGTCTCATCATAAAGAACTGAACGGCCTAGAGTGACTGTTGACAAGGTGCCGGCTACGAGAGCCAATTTAGACACGATCATTATGCCTATTGTTCGAGAGCAAAGAGCATAAGGCGAGTTCCAATAAGCCTTTTCCAATAGCTAAGAAAGTACAAATAGGACCCTGAAACTTGGCGGCGGGAACGAGAGGCGAATATGGAGGTTTTACTTCATCCAACTATCATAATTGTGCCCTACCCCATCCTCCGGATGTAATTTATACATATTCATCCTGTGGGGGATGGCCATTGAACAACTGTGAATGGCCAATTCGAATAATTATGAGGTTATTCAATGGAGATAAGATATGACAGCAGGTAATTGTAGACTAGGGATATTCCGACAAACAGGGCTCTTATCGCATCATTCGAACTTTCCTTGAACAGCCGAAACTCCAATTGCCCAAGTTGGAGAAAGATACGACGAGGTTGTGGCGATCTTGTTTAGAGTTCCATTCCGAATATCGGTTGTGACCGATGGCCCGCATGCCCCACATCTGTCGTAGCTATGTACATGGCCCAAGCTCCAAAGCTCTTCGAAGATCCCCGCAAAAAAGTTTCCCGATTCTCTTATCGATTAGGCAGCTCATCGTCCCCCAGCTTTATAGGTACATAGGTACATGATGTAGGCAACTTCTGTATTGCGACGACTTCAAACACCCATCAAGTTCAGAAGAATTCCTCAAACTTCCTAACTTCATAAAACAAACTACTGAGCACATATTTAAATTACATAAGGGTGTAAAGAAACATCATCATGTCGTCCGAGACACAACCCATAGACCCAGCCCGCTTCGCCCAAGCCCTGAAGGATCTCTCAGCCGAAAGCCTCGCCTTAAAGGTCCTAGAGCTGCGCAACGCCATAGCTCACCTCGACTACTCCAACGCCGAGCTAAAGCCTTACGCCGATGGAACGGCCCCGTCGCTAGATCAACCGCAGGGCCAACCCGCGCAGCCGGACCAGGACTGCATCGACGCCATCACCGAGAACGAGGCTGTGATCGCGCGCATGCAAGACCGCATCGACCGCATACGTGTTGAAGTCGAGAGGCGCGGTTTAAGCTGGCGCGAGCTCCAAGGAAAGCCCGACGAGGAAGAGGCTGCGCCCACCAACGGCGGTGACACAAGTTCAAGCGCAAACTTGACAAACGGGGTTAATGGACACGGAACTGGCGGAGAGACTGCCCATGCGGCGTGGCGGGATGGCACTTTCCAGACGGGAACTATCAGCCAGTTAGGAGACCATGAGCGTGAGCTTCTCAGACAGCTGGAAAGCCGAATACCGCCTGCGGATGACGATGAAGATGACCCAGAGGGTGGCATGCATCTATAACTTATGTGCCTAATTTTCGGCGCTCTTTAGATCACAAGAAAAGGGGGGGCAAGTCAACCTTCTTAATGGTTTGATCTGCAGTCATTGGTGGCGTTAAGGACTCGGGTATGATTTCAAGAATTATCCCCGATAGGCATCGGATGCATTATGTGGGGTAGGAATGAATGAGATGACCATAAAGGGTATGCTCTAGGTATGCGAAACAAACATTACCGTCTAGTAAGGCTCCGATAAAAAGAACTTATTTTCCTATTCAATGACTAGAAAAGATGCTGGCATCTGGATAGCCATACCCCGTGTTTAATTTGTAGCATTGAATCTTTCTCAACCTCCTTTTGACTCAAACTAACATACCAATAGGTCTTAATTGCAGCATCCAAACTCATATCACATTCCATATTCGAGCCAAAGAGAATACAATAACTTAAATATGCGCTCTTATTTCAGGTCAGGTCTTACAAGCTTCAAAGAAGCGATCAATATATTATTAATGAAAGTTCATCCAGAAGCACTAAGGCTATTCCTAGTTACTATAAAAGTGTTATTCAAACTAATATAAGCTAATCCAGTCCCAAGGAAGGAAAACCGATTGCTCGAAGAAAAGTATGTCTTATTATCTGATCCATCATCGGACAAGACCACTAGATTGACTACCATCTCAATCTCATCATATAGCAGGACCTGCTGAATTGGATAAGGTTGAAGTATATGTACCAAACCTTAAGATGACGAGACTCCCTCTTTAACAGCTTCTGTCACTAACATCCTCCCCTTTTCGCAAATACTTACGCAAAGACCACCCTTACCCCCTTACTATCCCTTCTCGTCGCGGTAACAAACAGGTCGTGGTCATACGTAACATCATCCTCAGTCGTCTCGTACAGTCGCATATGCGGGAACACCCGCATCGCAAAAGCCGCGGTAATAGTATACATCTCGCAGAGCGCAAGGCTATATCGGCACACACCCGTCAGCAATCATATCCACAAGTCACCACAGCCCCAATTTCAGGGGCCGGGCAGTCAATCAGTCATCGAGCAAAGGGGGATTCAGTCCGAACTTACTTCATACCCAAACACATCCTCGGGCCCTTCGAAAACGCCATCTGCCGCCTCTCCATCTCGCCATCCCTCCTCCCCTTCGCATCGAGCCAGCGCTCGGGTATAAACTTATACGAGTCCGGGAACAAGCTCTCATCATGATGTATAAGCACCGCACTCATCCCCACCGCATACCCGCGCGGAATCACATGCTCGACCTTCTCCCCGCGCCACTCCCCCTCATACACCAAATCCTCTTCACGCGCGATCCGCGCCGTCCGCAAAGACACCCCGTACGAGAGCCGCAGCCCCTCCTGCACTACCGCGTACAGGTACGGCAGCCGCTCTAGCTCCGCCCACGGCGGCAGGTTCGTCGGGTCGGGGATCGCGTTGTGGAGTTCGTCTGCGAGCTTGGCGAGGGTCTGCGGTTGCGAGAGCAGGAAGTAGGTTATTACTGAGAGCGTCCAGCTGCCGGTCTCGGTGCCCCCGCCGAGGATGGTGAGGGCTTCACCGAGCAGACGGGAGGGCACTTTTTCCGACGCGGGAAGGTTCGAGTCGAGTAGTTCCTTAAAGATTGTTGGGAGCTTCTCGTCGGTGGACCCGGCTTCTGCGTTGGTTTTGGCTTGGGCGATTTGTTCGGGGATGTCGATCTAAGGGTTGTGTTAGTGCTGGTGATATATTTCCTTGTATATGGGGTATGAGGAGGCGCCGCTTACTCTCATGGTCTTGATGAGTATGGCCATATCCTTGGGTAGGTAATTCAGAAACCTGTATGCCGTCAGCACATTCGGTACTACTCAAGGGTATCCGTGGGAACCTACAATGGCAGCGCGAGGAAGATGTGTTTCAAAAAGGGGTAGAAGCGGAAGAGATACAACGTCTTCAGAAGCGCGTACAACGGATTGCGAAAGTTTGGCGTCCACCCATCCTCCAGCGACAGGAAGCCGAAACTCTTGCCGAAGCAATATTCTGATATGACGTCGGACGTAAAGGAGCTGTATGCGTCTTGGATTTCAAACGGTTCATGCTTGGCTCCCTCAACGATAATCTTATCGCAGAGACGCTGGGCGTGTCCGCGGACATGTGACTCGTACTGTGCGATCTGGGGCTTGGAGAAGAACTTGATTAAAGGTGACCGCCGAAGGCGATGGTGGTCGTGGTTCAGTGTCATAAAGCCGGATCCTTCCCAGCTATGTTTTGTTAGCGACGGGTTATGTTCTAGGACAGGACAGAGAAAGAGGTCTTACACTGAGCCCCTGGACTGATGAGGTGGTTTATCACGCTTCCTACCACCCGCCGCATAGACGAAGTCAACAAACTTGAAATCGTTACAGTGGATCTCGTCTGGATTTATACGGACGAGTGGGCCTGGGTTCACTGTTAACATATACATCATCCCTTTTTCATGCTTAGTCATGTATAAAGGGTTCGGTACCATATATCTCGTGCATTCTTTTGATCTCATGAGTATATCGCCCAAACTTCACAAAATCATGCCAATATTCTGGGAAGTACGTGGCCGCCGCCAACCTGGGACCCGGAAAGCGGCTGAGAGGATGGAATGGAGAAATGTTCCATGCCGCTCGTAAGAGCTGGTAGACTATCCAGCCGTAAAGAATGAGAAGGGCATTACGAGCTGTCAGAATCTCAGCCACTCCTTCACGTGAGGGCAACTTGGATAACATATCGTTAACAAGTGTCATGTTGAATTTCAGAGGTTAATCAAAGCCAAGTGATTAATCGATGAATTAGGTCATGTACCTATACAGCAGCCATTTCATCATCGAGCCACTGGCTTCTGGACCATTATATATATGCTCTCTACCACACTCAACTCCCACTGCTGCGGGGGTTATGCATGGGATCTAGATCAGTTAGATAGACACCGTGTGGGAAGTATCGGCACTTTCGTTGTAGAACGTCGCAGCCTACTAATCTACAACGATGCGGTCGGCAATCTCTATGCTTGTTCAGGTAGTATTTCACGACGCTACATCCATCGCCCTTAATCAATAGCATCACTCTGAATCATTATCTATTCGCAAAGCGCGCAATGAAGTTAATCCTCATGACTAGCTTGATTATAGTGTCCAATCGATCGCAATATGCTTCCCGTAGATGCATTTGAGGTATTACACATCTATAGTCAACTAGGGTTGTCATCGCTAGGGTGGTCTTCTGACATCAACACCCAGACGTGATATTGTATTGGCATAGGTTCGTCGAACGGGATCGCTATCACTGACGCGATAAACGGCAGAGATTCTCGCGAATGAACGCAAACCGGTGAAGATAGCGGACTGAGAGACCCACGTTAGAATAATACACAATCACGTATAACTACCACATTAGATAGGCGGAAGACTATCCCATCAATATGATTTGTAGTCGTTCAAGCCACAATATGTTCTATGTAGGTATCCTGTTACGTTGACTTCAATCTCACATATACGACTTATACTATTATGGGTCTATCCTCCGAATCTGCACTCTACTCTTCATTACCTACCTATGCAATAGCCATGTCATATTCACCGGGTATCTGTTCAGCTTTTGGAGATGGTGATATCGTGAGGTAATTCTGCGCAGAGCCAAGTGAAAAAAAGCAAAAATCCCATTAAGGAATGATAACTGATAGCTTATAAATTATGTGTAACCTGAACAACCGGAGGGATATGTAAGCCTTGTATAACCGAGTGGAAGATGAATCAAACAGTTATACAAGGTAGGTAGGTGTGTAGTATCCACATACCTGGTATATATCTAGATAAGGTATAGATTCATATGTACATCATCGGTTCAGCTTCCATTTTATTATTCCGTAAGCGGAAATAAGACTGCGGCTCAAAGTCACCTCTCCTAATTCTTATACAACCAACCAACTCACTTAAATAACTGGGTAACGATGACTGCCAACTGCTATATTCATTAACCAAGCTCACCGACTCCCAGAAGAAATAGAAAATTCCTTGTTTAAGTATACCTAGGTAGGTATCCTACCTATATTATATGTAATCTATTTTATCCATTTAAACTACCTATGTGGCTACATTAGGTACATTATCGCATCACCACCAAAGCGGGAAGATACCGACACGGGATCTTTAGGATTGTGGCTTAAGATATATTGCATAGAATAACATCACCGGCCTCCTGGATCGGACGGGAATCCATCAATGATATCAAGATCCCTACGATTACCGATGGTCTATTGGTTCAGGGAAGCACTCACAAAACTCGAAATTAATTGCCAGATTAGAGATATCTCAGACATAAGACATGCGTTAAGTCCATCATTCAAACACTCGAAATTTATGTTAACGGACAGCTGGTCTGATGCTAATGTACTAGGCGCCAACCAAAAAAGGGGCCATCAAAATTTTGTCAAACGAGGACCGAACCAAACGCCTTGCAAGCCTGCAAATGCGACCCCTAGACCAAAGTTGCCATGCATTTTGAAGAAACCGTGATGTAACAAACCGCCCGCTATTTCTACAACCACCTGACCATGCGGTACTATCCGCCTGGTGAAACCCTAACTTGCCAGCATTGCGCGGCCCGAGGAAGCTGCAGCTCGATGCTGCTATCCGATTTGGCCAGCTGTCTATCCTAATGACACTATGACGAGGCTTTCAGTGGCGCACCTAACGCAACAGGAGAGGACTTTTGTCGCACTTCTTCGACGGGTTTTCTGCTAGGTGTGGCGGGATTCAATCGGGATGGACTGGAGTTGCTCGTAGCGTTGGCGAGCGCGAAACTAGCTGACCGGGTGAGTGCATCTCCTTTACCTTCCAGCGACACGCTCTCCTTTGAATCTTTCTCGTTTTCCTGGGAACTTGATATGGGTTGCAACTTGGGCTGTCGAGCTGCTCTCCTGCCTCGTCCAAAGGAATCTGAGCTTCTTAGGTAGTACTCTTCCTCAGACGAGGAGTCGAAATCGGCAGGGACCGGTTGCCGGGCTCGACGGCTTTTCCGCCTTCGGGGCTCGTCTGAAGCATCCGAGGATTCTAGTGATACGCTCCTACTTCTTGGAACTCGGTGGCTTTGCTGTCCCCGGCTTGAAGCAGTGTTCTTCCTGGTGATGGTCTTGTGAAGTGTCGTGGTGGATTCAAAATCCGAGGGCAACTCGCCACTCTTGAATTTGGCCTCCATTGCTCTTTCGTGGACCAGCCGGCCTAAGTTGGATCCATCACTCATCGTCGTCTTACGGCTAATATGACTCGCCATGCTTCCACTCCTACTAACCGGCACTTTACCTTCCATAATCTTCGCAGGCGGAGGCGGTTGCAACATCCATCTGTTGCCGTCCTTGTGTGTAGGCTTCTGTCGTACGATTGGGGGATGGTAATCGTTGACGGGAGGGTTTCGCGGTGCAAAATAGAAATTGTGCCTATCTTCGTCGGTGACTAGCTTCGGCTCCTTTTCCTTCCCTAAACTTGCATCAAATAATCGGCCGGCAGATGACCCCGCTTGCTTAAGAGCGTCCATCAATTTGTGAGTACGGGATAAATCGTGACCTTGACCCCATAACTCTTCATCTTCCCTCTGGTAACGTTTCCGGTTCCAATCGTCTGAATAGCTGGTGGAAAAGCTAAGTTTACCATCTTCGACTGCCGTCCGACTGCTACCTGGACTCATACTGTTGACTTGAGTACTACTTCCGGCAACGCTCGTGCTCTCCTTGCCAGAACTGTTTAGACGTTTTTGATTTATGTCTTTACTCACGCCCCCATTATACTTCTTCGATTGTATGCGAGGTCCCATCATTATTTCTTCGGACCAATATGGGTTCGTATTGAAAGGATCCGGGTGTAGGTAGGATCCGGGATTCTCGGCTTGGATGCGCGCCTTCTCTTCGCGTTCCTTCTTGGCTTTCGCCTTGGATTGTTGGTGATGCTTTGCTTGAAGACATGGCGCGCAAGATACGAGGTAAAATATGGCGGACTGAACAGCAACACCGAACGACATGATATGTAGGGGATATTTGTGTGTATGTGTGCCTGTTGAAGGCCTACGTTGAAAAAGAAGGGACTATCCCTGGTAACAGCATTGGCGAAATAACTAGTTCATAAGATGGTTCGTAGACGGGCGTATCGAAATGAGAGGTTTAGAGGAATCGGTTCGAGATTAGCGGCGAGGGGAGGCTTCGTTCGTCGTTTTAAGTTTGGCCAACAATACAAGACGAATTCTATTTTTGGCAAGACTAAGTTCAGGGAGGGTTTAGAAGGTGCAATTGAGCGTTTCTAAACACGCCAAGTAGAGTGAATTCGTCGGTATAGAGAAAAAGAAAAGTCAATTAATCGTTGAGTTTCGAGGTCCAGCGCGTGAGTGAATGAGTGAGTACGATTTGTATATTGGAAGGAAATGGGACAAGTATGTATTGTACGGTAGGCGTCGGTGGGAATCCAAAAGTTGCTCAACTCCAAATTGTATCATAAGATTGTGAGTTGGACAAGCCGAGCCGTCGAAGTACTTAAATTGAAACCGAAGCAGAAACTAGTGCGGTGAAACAATGATGGTGATGGTGATAGCAAACAATCGGTATAGAGGAAGTCGTTGTCGTGTTACAAGGTGAAGTCGGAGTGGAATAAAAAATAATATGGCTGAATTGACCCCCTGATGGAAGGAAGAAAGGAAGAAATCAGACCGTCTTAATTTACAACAATAATAAAGAAAGACGACTCTGAAGCTACCACCGGCAGCGTGGAGGGGATAATGAGACGAAAAGGAAGTAAAGGATATGTTGTAAGTAGTAAAGTATGTAAGCGAGTGGAGGGAATTCGGGAAGTGAACTCAGGATGTCGATGAACAAACGTAAACCGGCAGACTACAGGCTAGTAGATGGTAGACGACGATGGGAATTGGAAATGGTGTGGACGATCCCACGCATGTTTCTGCATTCCCTGCATCCTACGAAATAATATATGGTCTGGGTTGGAAGGGTTATGTACGATAGTGGACCAATTGAGATAAGTTTGGGGGATAAATGGGGGCAAGGGGATTAGCTTCTCTCTCACGTTTCAAAGGGTCAAGCGCCACATCTTGGCTACCAACGAGCAGTAACTCTAACGGCATAACCACTTTTCCCTAATAGCACAACCACTTCCTAATTGGGATTAATTAGTACCACGACACCCCACCACCTAATTTCGCAGTGTTTTTATCGCACACCTTATCTTAACGTAATTTTATCAATTTTACACCTTAAAACCACTTTTAACCTAATTATTTAATATACGTAATTACGTTAATTAAATTTAAACGATTTATTTTAATTAAATAATTTACGATTAAAAATTTAATAATATATATTTAAATTATATAAAATATTAAAAATTAAAACGTTAATTATATTAATTAAATTAATTATTTATATATTACTTTAATTAATTTACATATAATTAATTTAATAATTTTTATAAATATAATATTAACGGTTATTAAAATTATTAATATTTTTATATACCGTTTATATTATTTATTTTTAATATAAATTTCGTAATAATTAATAAAATAATAAAAATATATATTTATAATAAAAATAATTATATAAAATTAATAAAAAATAACATATTAAATATAAAATAAAACTTAAATTATAATTTAAATTACGGCTTAAATTAAAATCGTTAATTTTATAAATTTCGTATTTATTTTTATAAATTTTTTATTTATTAATTAATCCATTCATCTTAAACTTTTACTTTAAATTTACGATCTTATTATTATTAAATAAATAAAAAAAAAAACTCGTTATATAACGGGATTTTATAATTAATATAATCGTTATTTTTCGAAAATTAATTAATTAATTTTATACGATTTAACTCGTATATTTTAAAATTTAAAAAATTTAATTTTTTTTTACTTTATTATAAAATTAATAAAAATATTATTATATAAACCGCACAACGTTAATAACCCTTCGAAAAACGAATAAAATTTAATATAACCCTCTCTTATTATTTATTATTAATTAAAATTAAACCATTATTTTTAATAAACCATTAATAATAATTAATATTATTCATTTTTAAAATTTAAACCTTAATAAATTACGATCGATTTAAATTAATTTATAAAAATTTAAAAAACACGTATTTATAAAATAAATCTTATTATTTAATAAATAATCCTTTATAAAATAATTAACTAATACCTTAATCCTTTTAAACCACGTAATTATTATATATAAATTAATATTATTTCTACATTTCTTATATAAAAATTAAAACTATTTAAAACTTTATTAATTTAAATAAATTAATTTACCCGTATTTAAATAAAAAATTAAATTTAACCGTTTTAATAATTTATTCGTAATTAACTTTATAATTCATACACATTTTATAAATCCGATTATATAATAAATTTAAACTATTATACTTATTTTTAAAATAACGTTTTAAATATTAATAAACTATTTTAATCTAACTAATTATAATAATCCCGTAATTATATATACAAAATATTACATACTAATAAAATTTAATTCGCTAAAAAAAATAAATAATAATTATATAATTTAAAAACGTTAAAAATAAAAAAATTAACAAAATAATTAAAAAAAAAAATATCACGTGTTACTTTAAAACTTAAACCATAAAACTTTATTTTAATATATAAAAAATTTTATTAACTTAAAAATTAATAAAATTACGAATTAAAAAAATATAACGTATACTTTTACTTTTAAAATCTCCCTTTTAATAAATTTTAAATACGCTAAAACGTATTTTTATTATTAACGTAAATATAATTTTAAAAAATTCGTATAAAATTATTATAAAAATTTAACCATTTTTTAATATTTAAATCTTAATATTAAACTAAATTTTAAACCTTTATTTCTTTAAATAATTACATAATTTATTAATTATTTTATATTTTTTTAAAATTATTATTATTATTATCACTTTCTTAATTAATTACTTTATATATATATAAATTTAATTTAAACTTATTATATTTAAAAATATCGTAAAACCGCATTTTATTAATATTTTATAATTTAATAATAAAATTTTTACTTAAATTAATCCATTTTTACTTTACATAATAAATAACGTTTTTAAATATATACTATTTATATAATTATTAAAATATATTTTTAAAAATTTAATTAATTATAAATTTAAATCCTTTAATAAAATCGTTTAATATAACCGTTAAAAATTAAATTTAATATTATTATTATAAATTATTTAAACATTTTAAATATTATAAAAAATCGGATTTTAATTCGTTAAATAATAAATCAAAAATTATATAAAAATTAATATATAAAATAATAATACCCGTAATATTAAAAAATAACATATTAAATTTATTAACTTAAATATTATAAAATTAATATATAAAACGCGTATAAATTTAATAACGTATATATTAATTTATATAATATATATTATTAAATAATAATATATTAAAATATTTTTATCACATTTAAATACATTATTTAAAAATTTAAAATAACCTCGTTATTTTATTTATTTTTTCGTTAATATTAATAAAATAATTAATATTATATTATTCTTTATATTTATTTAACTTTTTTAATAATATTTAAATATTTAATAATTTTTTTTAAATACGTTATTTATATAAAATATTAATATTTTATATATTTTTAAAAATAATTATTATTTCGCTTATACGTATAATTTAAATAAGTTCGTAATTAATAAAATTTATATTAAATAAATTTTCGGTATTATAATTTATATTATATATTATATTAACATTTTCTTTTATTTTTTAAAATTTATTAAATAAATATAAAACGATTTAATTACCGATTAACGAACTAATTCGTAATAATTTTAACACCGTAATTTCTACATTTATAAATTTACGTTATTATCGCTAAAACGTAACGTTAATTTTAATATTATCGTAAAAATAATTATAGTTTAAATTTTTAATTTAAATACACTATTTTAATATTTTTCCATTATATAATATTATAATTTTATAAAAATAACTACACTTTTAAAAAAATCGTTAACGCTAAAAAAATATTTTAATTATTTTAAAATCGCTATAACGGTTATATAAAAAAGCCGTATATTTAATTATATTCGAAAATTTTAAACTTTATTTTTTATTAAATTTAAAAATAATAATCGTAAATTTTTATTCGTATATATATTTAATATATATATTAAAAATAATTTCGTATAAATTAAATAATTAATTAAAATCGTATAAAATAAAGTTTTCCCGTTTTTAAACCGTTCGCGTTTAATTAAAAAATATAATAAATATTTTTATAAATAAAATAATTTTATTAAATTTAAATAACGTAATAAAATAATATTAAATAAATATTTAAAAAAATAATTAATACGTTATTATTAATTAAATAAAAATAATAAAAATCGTAAAAATTATTATTAATATAAAAGTTTAAAAAAAAGTATTAAAGTTTAAAATTATTATAAATATAATATAATAAATTTTAAGGATTATTTTATTATTATATTATTTAAATTTAAATAAAAATAACTTCGAATTTAAATAAATTAATATAACTTCGTATTATAATTTAATATAATAAATAAATCGATTTAGTTTAATTAACGTTATTATATATATTAAATAATTAAATATAATTAAGTTAAAAATAGTTTTAAAATATAAAACTAATAAAATTACGTTAAAATAAAGTATATAATAAAAACACTACGAAATTAAATAATAAAATATCGTAACATTAATTAATCCCAATTAAAAAATAATTATGCCATTAGGAAAAAGTAGTTATGCCGTTAAAGTTATTATAAAGAGCTATTATTAAATGCTGACCATGATAAAAAATGTATCCGTTCTCTTGCTAGGTTCCAGTTCTAATGTATTATGGGTCCGATGGATATCTCATCATCTTAGCCAGAACTGAAGCCGAGATCCCGAGATCCTTATGATCTGCAGTATATAATGGACGACAGCTGCCTTTTTGCTTCCATGATGTTAAATCGACTCTGCTTTAGCTTGGTTGAAAAAGCTGTTCACCTGTTACAATCTTACTAATAGCTTTCTACATAGCTATGATCAATTATGTGTAGTCCGGTAAAACCAACTCTATTGGTTCCGGATATGGGCAAAAGATCTGCATGAACTACATATGTTGACATACCTAACTAATGTACAAAGCATTATGCACAACACACCTACAACACAACATGTACCATCTTATCATATCACATTTTCACTAAAAGCAGACACAGTAACAAGGAAAATATGCGCATCCATTGTGCTACTCTGATCTCATAGCTACTTCGAATTTTTAAGAAAAAGGTGCCCTTATCTGTCCGCCAACTATGGGCACAAAAACATTAGCACGACCGCCGACGTCCCAATCAGGTCGAGAGGGGAAGTCGGGTAGCACGAGATTGTCGCGCCGTTAGTGCAGAGATCAGCTGCAACGAGTAGAAGAAGAGGGAAGAAAAATGTAGTCGTTGATACAAAGCAAGGGCGGCCAAGTTCTGTGTCGTTCGGGCATCCAGCAATAAAAGTAGAAAAATAAGACGAATCTCCCTTGCCCGATCCAAGCCCAAGCCCTAAATTTTTGGTGTTGAGATGCCTGACGTCCCATGTCTGTAGTGTGATTCGATGTGAGGCGGTGATGGTGGAGAATATTGTACAACAGGGGGGTCGACCGTTGAAAGAAAAGGGGTCAAGTGATGAAATCTATGCAATATTCACGGCGGGTAAAATGTATAAAGAAGTAGAGTGTGCCGGTATCGAGGTGCCCAACGTCCCAATGTCTCAACTTCATACATCCCACTCTTCCTCATCATTATCGTCAGTCTCCTCAGGAGTGAGAGCAGCAAAAGAAGAGCTGCTGCTGGTTAGGATCGGCTTCTTGTTGGTGCCGTTGACTGGGGCCGATGGCTTGGCAGTCGGAGTACTACCACCATTTGTGGCCGGTGCTGAAGCTGTGGACGTCTCACCGGACACGTCCTTCTTCTTTCCCTTCTTCTTCGTCTTGACCTCGTTCCACGAGTCCTCTTGTCGAAGCATCTCCATCTGCTCCTCCTCAGATGGTACACCAGCAATCCAAGGGTCGGATTTCTCCTTGGCGGCTTCAGTAGCCTTCGTAACGGTAGGCTTAGCAGGTTTGGCAGCCTTCGCTGGCTCTGCCTTCGGCTTCTCGTCAAATGTATCTAAGGGTTGGACGGTGTTGTCGTCGCCGTTAGTAGGCTTGCCATTCCAGGCATTTTGAGTATTGGCTACGAAGGTAGAGCCGTCCTTAGCAGCGCGTCCTTCGGCAATACGAGCAGTTCGTCGTTGCTGTTCCAACTTAACCTTTCGCTCCTTCTCTTCCTCCTCACGGGCAGCCTTAGCAGCCTCGGCCTTCTTTCGGTTTTGACGTTGCTTCTTTGTCTCAACTACTTCGGGTGCCTTCTGCTTTCGCTCCTTGGGCTTCTTGACAGAGTCGACATCAGTTAGACGGAGGACGGAGGGACCGGAGGCAGTGGATTCGAGCATGTCTGATACATCTCGGCCATCAGCAGCTACAACAACGGGAGAGGCTTGAGAAGACAAATCATCATCGGCATCGCCGGCGTGGGAGGAGGGAACCGATATCTTTCCAGCCTGTACTTCGGAAATCTCCTGAGCCTTAGATTGCTTAACAGACTTTTGTTTCTTCTCATCCGACTTCTTAGTGTTGAATTTGGTTCCTGTATGAGCATTGGCTAATTGTCGAGCAAACTCCCGGTCGGCTTTCTTATCTGCAGCCTCAACCTCATCGCGATTATAATCTACATTTGATGGAACAGGCTGAGTTGGTGTATCTGTCGGGGCTTTCGGCTTTGGTTTTGGCTTTGTGGGCTTCTCCGTCTTTTTCTTAGTGTCGATTCCCAAGTCGACTTCATTTTGTTTTCCTGACTGTCTAGTGAAAGAACCACGACGTTCAGTTCGCTTTTGTTGCTGCTTTTGCTTGTTACGGTACCAGACAAGTCCGCCAACTCCAATAATGACCACCCATCCGCCAATAGTGGTGAGGGTCGAGTGAGTGGTAGAAATATCCATGGTGAAGGGGAATGGAAATCGCGGTGAGCGCAGCTACGTAAGCGTCGTTGACCGGATAGAGCCGATGGCGGAGGGAAGATAAATTGATGGCAGCACCAAGTGCCTCGAGAACGAAGGTGTTAAGACGTCTCGGCGATGTCGATGTGTTCAAATTTGCGTGTTTTGTAAGACACACACCGGATGTACGAACAGCTCGGAGGAGCTAAACCAGTGACGGAAGGTAATGCGCCGATTATGTCGAGCTCTCCTGCACTGCACAATACAAATAGGAAAGAGTGTGGACGAGCACAGCCGATAAACGAAAGGTGGCCGATGCAAGCCTCTGGCGGAGCTGAATCAGTGGCGAAGTGCTTTAACAAAAGTAAATAAAAACGTGTACTTTTTTATGGCAAGTTATACGAAAATTGGGAAGAATAAAACGAAGAACAAAGTGAACGTGGTCTGTAAACTTTTATTTTTCCGACTTACATAGTAAGATGGTTGTCAAGGTTGTCAAAGTTGTCAGAGTTATCAATGGATGGGATGGATATGGACAGATGGTGGTCGCGGCGTGGTAACTTCAATAACTTAGGGGATAAGGTTGTGCTGTCATTAATGATCATTGACCAATCAATACGAGGTACAATCGATTGACTAAAGTCTAGAAGTAGAAGCTCATCCATTTAAAGGGGTCAGTGTTGGACAGCTGTCCAATACAGTACAAGGATAGTGGGGCTGGCTAATGTATAATTCAACTCTCTATCCGCCTTAACTCGTTATTGTATTAGCGTCTCATCAAACTGAATTGTGGACACAGAGAAACAGAAAGCCCCTTAAAAATTCGCTTGGCTTCGCCTTTAAGGAACGAACTCTCACACTTAGCGCAATCTATGTACCTAGTAGGATAGATAGAGCGAGAACTATCCGCGAGAATTGTTCGGTTCATCGGTTTTGAAACCTCCGTGATGCAAGCTGTCAGCTTTTTGATTTGAGTAATCATTCATTTTCTCACCAGTCAGTTAACCTTCCTTATAATGAACATTGAGGGACCTACATGGCGACTTGCATGTCTCACGCAGATCCAGATCTCTCAACCAAGATCAATTTAGCCAATAGCTACATAGATATGTAGGTATTATGTGGCAGCAAGTAGTTGAAAGAAAACTGTCATCCACTGTAACCTCTCCATTTTGTTGGGTGCATCTGGAGTATTTAAGCTATGGATTTTATATGTTGCTAATATCAAAATATGGTTTAGGCATACGCATTTATTCCAGGGCTCGTCAAATCCCCCTTAACTACTCTTAATTGACGATATTACATATCCATGGATGCTTAGCACATTCGCTACCTTATCCTACTTAAGCAGGTCGTCACCTATACGATGAAGGGAACAGGTTGCCTATTTATGCATTGCTAGGCACGTCTATTTCCAAGGTTCGAATTTGTGTAGGCTATTCACGATTCGCAAAGTGTATCCGATGTGCCTCACGTGTCGTGTATGGCGAAACGGACATTACTTGGCGATGTGCGCCTGTTACTCTCGTTAAATTTGAAGAACTATGGAGGATGCGGCAACACTAAGATTATACTACTACTCCTTCTATTTTCTATTACATTAGGAAAGTAATTCAGTCGTTGGGTCGGCATTTGATATTCTCATTGAGTTCGTAGTGTTGGTCGACATACAACAATACTAGATAGAGGCTGTTGGTGTGTTTAAGACAGTCCATCTTCCGGTGGCCGGGCGGAGACTTGCGGGATCGGCTCCCCACCCGCAGGTCACCGACGGAGGGCGCTGGCGTCATTGGGTCGCAAGTGCCTTAATGTACCTACATAAAATGCTTAATTGGAGCCTCATCTTATCGCTGTTTCCATATCTCCATATTTCCATATTAACCATCTCTAGTTTTCCCCACTGACCTTTGAACGACTTCTATTTTACTTCGTAATCACCTCTGTATCATATACTACTCTAAGTCCAAACATCTTCCTGAAAACATTGGGATCCCAACGCAGTCATGGCTCCGAAGAAGCTTATCATAGATACCGACCCAGGTAAGTAGAGAATGCTAAGATGTAGAGCTCTATTTAGCTTCGATGAGAAACCCTAGCTGATCAATATCAGGTGCCGACGATGTCATGGCCATGCTTCTAGCTCTAGCGGCTTCGCCGGAGGAGTTAGAGGTGGTGTTGATTTCAGTCACTTACGGCAATGTGCCTCTGGACGCCTGTTTACGGAACGTCGTCGCCATGTTCCATGTTCTTGATAACGAGATGGAATGGCGCAAGGCTCAGGGAAAGCCACTAGGTTTCGAGGCTCTGCGTACTTATAAGCCCATCGTCGCCGTCGGTCCTGAGCATGCTTTGGAAGACGAGATTCTGATGGCTGATAATTTCCGTAAGTGGAGATATATCAGCATGCACTAGATTACTCTAGGAGAAACCGTTGCTGACATAATATCTGCTAGATGGCGCTGATGGTTTGCATGGTGTCCACGAAGCTGTATATTTAAGGGGCCTTATCTCGTGGGGGTTAACGCTAGCTGACATACCGCATTAGCATCCGCATCTATCACCAGCCGACACTTGGAAGGCTCTATTCAAAGACGGACTTCCAAGCGAAGCTGACGAGCCCTCTTATTTGAAGTATTTTACGCCTTCAAAAACTCCATCGCACAAGGAGATCCTGCGAATCCTAAAAGAGGAACCGGCCAACACCGTCTCGATTTGCGCTCTTGGCCCGTTAACTAATCTAGCGCTAGCTGCTTCGGAGGACCCTGAAACCTTCCTTAGAGTTAAGGAAGTAGCTGTCATGGGCGGAGCTGTGGAGTGCGAGGGTAACGTCACGCCGGTTGCCGAATTCAACACATATGCCGATGCTGTCGCCGCCGCTCGGGTGTTTGCCTTAACATCACTGGACCCTGCTTCCACCATGCCACCAATCCCGAAGGATAAGGCGACCCTGCCGCCGTACCCGGAAAAGCTTTCCAAGACCCTGAATCTGAGTCTATTCCCCCTTGATATCACTACACCCCACCTCTTGAACTTCGGCTTCTTTCTGGAGAAAGTCGAATCGCAGCTTGCCAAGAAGAGTCCATTGGGAATATGGGTCAATACATTCATGACTGGTATTTTCCGTCAAATAACATCCATAGTTGGTACCGACGTGGAGCCGGGACTATCACTCCATGACCCCCTAACCGTCTGGTATATGCTCACGGGTTCGGACCCGGCGTGGACACTGGCTAAAGGTGCGCCGGAGGATATCCGTGTTGAGACATCTGGACAATGGACTCATGGAATGCATGTTTCGGATCGCCGTGGTCATAAGAAGCCCGACGGCGTGAACACTTTCGAAGTCCCGGGAGATGACGATGGCTGGTTGAGTTTGAAGAGGGGTAATAGAATAAACAGGTACGTTACTAGCCCAGGCGAAATGGTTTTTGCGCCATTTTTGATGGAGAGAGTGTTCGGGTGAAGGGGGCAGTGATTTAGGGGGCCATGAGTTGGTTAGATCCATATATATGATTTGACAAGAGCAGTAAAGGTGTCAGCAGGATGCAAATATGGGTATCATTAGGCAAGATGCATACCCTATGTCAGAATCATCCAGAATCCCCTCTCGTGTAAATGCAAATATCCTTTCTCCAACGCCAGATCTGTGATCTTAAGGACCCAAAGCTTTTATTCCATAACGTGGTTCGGTTACCGAGTCCGCCTCCTATATGTGCTTTATACCACCAATTGCCGAGCCCTTTACCTCTTGCCAGTTGATGCTTTCGTCGAGTGACTCATCCACCAAGCCTACTACGCACACATTGTCACCTCGAACAAGATAGAGACCTAACGGGACTTCTGTGGATGGTTCTGTGTCGTCGGAGGTTCGGATAACACGTTCGACCGTCTGGCCAAGGACCTGAACATGTGGGGTTAGCCAGGGATTTCACGATCATCTGAGATATACGATGGTTTATTCTTACCAAATTGGTCATCTGGTCACAGCTTAAGAGGTTCCCCACCAGGGTCCGTGAGTCTGCTGTGATTATCAAGACCTTCTCTAATCACCAGTTAGAGAATTCACGTTGCAAGCCTTGTTTCGGGTCAAAGGTCGAGACCGCTAAAGGGAGGGAGATGCGACTTACTGTTGATATAGCCGCCGAGGTTAGACATCTTGACAGTTGTGATGATTAGGCTAAAGCTTATTGTGATGTAGATTGAAGAATGAGGACGACAGGTTTGTAGTGCGTAACCTTAAGCTTGATTTAGCTATCAGTCGGGCAGCTCCAAATGCGACGAGTTCCGATGGGTCACAGCTTCCAAGAAAATACGACAGCCACACGTTCACAAGTTATTGTGGCTGATTTAGAACGTTACAAGATTTAGGTACGCTAGATGTACCTATGTACTGTATGTCTGATTATCTAATCAAGAGAGCTTAAAATCGGTTAGCAGCTTCCCCACAACGATTGTCCGACGCACCAATTGGTTAGAGGCTAGCGGCTATGATTTATTTTCGTCTTTCACCTGCCTTCGCAGCTTCGTGACTTCCAAGGTGGCTGAGCTTTCATAAATTCCCTTGGTTTTACTGCCCTTAATTTTTGAACCCCGTTGAAAATCCTCCCCAATTAATCTGAGGCTCAGTTCATTATTCAGGGGTGCAAGGTTGCATTTTCCCTCGGACTCTCCCGAATCTCTCTTTTCGCAAAAGAATTGACGATGAGTTAAAGCAAGCAGCAGATGATATCCAACAAATATGATTTTAAACTGCTGCATAGTAACAATTACTTCACTTTCAGATTGCCCCTTTTTTATACTTCCCCAACTTGTGCATCGTTTGATACCAACCAGTCAATCCGATCACAATCGTTCCTAGCCAATCATGGTCAATCAATCGGTGGCAAACGTTTGAAACATCTTAACAAAGCTGGGCCTTTTTGTTTTTAAGTGACGCAGTTCTAGGACTTCCTCTAAGGGTAATTGGCTCCCTCGGTCACCCCCTGACCGTTCCTTACCGTCGCTTGTCCATCACAACCAGTCTCGTACTAGCAAGACTAGGAAGGCCGGTGAGTTAAAGCAAGCCATTTCTGTGGTCGGTTCACGATCCAGGGGCTCTTACGGCGCTCCTCAAGCCCAACCGCAGTTCTTATGCCAAGCTAAGCAAGGTAAGGTTACACGTCAGAAAAGGATCTGCCAAATGCGCCTGATGCAGCAGCTGTGCAGTTGGTAAGAGGTCTCTTTCGCCCAATACACTCGGATCGTATATATCATCGCTTTTTTCCCCCTTCCCAGCCATCTATCTCACTCCACGTTCCCAAGTTTTTGACTTACCGTCTGTCTCACTCTTTCATTCGTGGCTTCTGGCAACTCTTTTCGCTCTTTTTAATTTTAGATATAAGGGTTTCTTCTCCCTTGTCTCCAAACAATTACTTTCTTTACCAAGCACCCTCAGTGGTTCCTTTCACTCTTTCTATTTTCGTTGCCAAGCACCACAAAGCCGCTACCAACCAGAGCCCCACGACCGTGTAGTTGGATAACAATACGGATCCGAAGATTTGACTGAGCCTTCATTTATATTCCGGCATAGACCCGCTATTCGCTATTCTTTCTGAGAAAGACGTTGATCGATTTAACCCATTTACCAATTATCACTTCTTACTAGAGCAAGTCTCATCTACCAACCCAAACCAGCAATATGAAGTTTCAGATCGCTACCGTCGCCGGCCTTCTCATGGCCGGCCAGGCTATCGCCGCCCCCGCCCCTAGCGCCCCTCTCCAAACCAGGGATGGCAAGACGGCGGCTCAGATCGTCGCCGAGATCGCGCCAGACTCCAAGACGTGCGCCAGCTCCACGGAGTGCCGCACCGCCGACCAAGCCGGCCCCCTGCTCGCCGACGCCATGGTCAAGTACGGCGTCTACAGCGCAGGTCAGATCGCAGGCATCATCGCGCTGACGGCCTTCGAATCCGTCAACTACAAGTACAGCCACAACGTCTCGCCCGGCCGCCCCGGCCAGGGCACCTCGAACATGCAGATGTTCAACTACAACCTGATGTACGCGCAGTCGATCTCCGCGCTCAAGGGCAAGGTCTCGGGCGTCGATGCCAACGCCGCCGACGCCAAGAAGAACGAGGTCCTCGCCCTCGTCAACACCGACGAGTACAACTTCGGCTCCGGCCCCTGGTTCTTCACCACCCAGTGCACGAAGGATGTCCAGTCCGCCCTCGCCAAGGGCGACGACGCCGGCTTCTCCGCCTACATGGGCTGCGTCGGCGTTTCCGTCACCGACGAGAGAAAGGCGTACTGGACTCGGGCCAAGGCCGCTTTCGGTCTTGCCTAAGTTTCTTTTGGAGATGATTAGGATAGGACGTCTGGCATGCATGAATGCATTATGGGGAGTTGAGGTTAGGCATTGATGGCATTGGCATTACTTTTTACGTCGCATCGTTGAGTAGGGAAAAGACAGCGGTTATGTGCTTCGGGGGATTTTTTGGTCGTCTTCGCTTCTGTGTATATTGAATTTATCCATGATTTTTTTATATAAATGATGTTCATGGCATGGCTATGATGATGCTTATGGTTGTCATGTGATGTATGATGAAGCAGTAACACCGTGTTGTGCGATTCGCCCGATGTAGAATCTGTCATAAGCCCTAGCTCCAAGTTCGCGATTAATCGAAAATGAAGATCAGTACGAGGTCTGCTCTAACTTAGTAATACATAGCAGGAGAAGCCTTTACAGTGTCGAAGAATTATATAACAATCGTAACATCCACCATCAATTGACCCCAAGTATGCATGTCTACCTAGCATAGTCCATCCTTAGCAGATACCTACCTAGTCATCAAGCCTCATCTAAAGTTAGGACGAAATCACAAGTTATCTTAACAATGATATCTTTCATCCGAAACCCCCATTTTATTTACTTTAATCCCTTAAAAGGACCGTGAAGTTATGGCAACTATGGCCCCGGAGGAGAGTTATTTGGTTCATGCTATGTACCCTAGACATCATCAACATTATATATACGTACACATAACCCTCCATCACCAAATGCACTTTTGTCAAGTCTCCTGAGTAGACAAGAAGACACTGCAGATGCTGCACCTAAAATGTACCGAGATGCGAGGGCTGATAGCCGGGTATCTGACATCCATATCATCCAATCCGTCATAACCAAGCGCCGCGATTAACGTCCAAACAATGATGTCGCTAGAGGGGTTATGAACCGGGCGTGCTCGGATTGAGGAAGGTAAAAGATCCGTCTGATGATCCTTGCTGGGATTGCTGGTCTGGGTTTCCCGCGAAGAACTGGAAAGAAGATTGATCTGGCCCCCAAGTTGCTGTTTGTGCATAGTTCTCGAAGGCGTCCTGTTGAGTAGTGTCAGTAAAATACCGTATAGTTTCTAGTCAGATTAGCAACATACCCAGTCAAAGTTATTATTATCAATAGCCATGTTACCTCCTCCACCTATGGTAGTGAACATGGAGAATGGCGACGCAGCATTATTAACAATTCCACCAGTATCAGGTTGAAACTCAGGCGTAAGTCCTGTTGTAGTTCCTGCTGTTGTCCCTAGACCAAGATCGATATTTGGGTAAGTCGTTCCACCAGGGGACTGGATACCGGATGTCAAACCTCCAGAGAGCATGCCGAGCGTCATAGCAGCAGAATGCTCGGGTAGCATCTCAGCGCCAAATGAGAAGAGGCTTTCCGGTGGCACAGATAATCCTCCTGCGCCTCCCGGAGCGGGATCCGGATTCTTGAGCTTCCCTAACATGATTTCGAGGATATTTGCAGCCTTGTAAGCTTCCACAGATTCGTGTGATAATGACTTCCAAATCTCCGAGACCTCTTCAAGAGAAGTGATCATTTCCTGTCGTTGTTCAGGCGTCCAGAAAAATCCAGCTTGAGAATCCTGGCGTTTGGTATGCGGGCCATGGTCGTGATGGAGATCGAGAATTACTAGCATAGTAGGAAGTAAGGTGTCTTTCGACGTAGCCGAGATATACCATTTCATAGAACGAAGGCGACCGTTCGGTTGACATTCGCGATAGATCGTTCTTAAATGCTTCAATATTTCTAGTGAGGCTTCAATAGCACTGCGGCGAGAATGGGCATATCGCGGATGTTGCCGCGCGCGCATCATGTGCTTCCTGTGTAGCATGCACATAACCTTTTGATATAGTATATCTAGGTTGAACCTCGCGATAATGAGTGTTACTGGGTCATGAGAGCCCTCTAATGGACGAATTTTTAGATGAGGTGGAAACTCGTCCATAATTTCACGGAGTCTTCGGTCATGAACTAGGATGTCGTCGTAGCTGACTTGCTTGCCTACTCGTGTAACGTCTTGTAGGATATTTCCGAATTCAATGCATAACTTAGTCTTACCGATCATGTAAGCGATCGGACTTGGTTCTGACATCGCCCTGGATGTTGGGAGGGATTTGGAGGTAGGCCCAAATTCCTCATCAAATATATTGTGTGGGAGCTTTGTGTCAGTGTCGTGCTCATAGATCATCGTGGGTAGAGAGACCTATTTGATTGTTAATACCCGGATGTGACAATGGTGATTTCAGCCTTAGTTCTCTCTGTTTGAACTTACTTGGTATGAGAATACGATGTCCGCCATGCGGAGTAAAGCCCATGTCCGACGCCGCATCTCCTATGATAATATTAGCGGGATACACTTGGCAATTTGAAGTTCGAAGAAATTTCACATACTCCTTGAAATGGCGTGACTGATGGGAACCAGTCCGCGTCTCGATGATATCCCATTCGGAAGGCTAATCTTGTGATAATACCTGTAATAATCCAAAGTGAAAGATCCGCGTCCCAACGCGAAGAATACTCCCCAAATAAATAAAGCAGAAGTGTTTCCACTGTATACTCGACTGGCTTGGTATAATCCGCCACTACCAAACATTGCACCGTTCGTAATCGGTATTCTGCTGCGAGTTCCAGGGACCTACCTTTCCACTCTGGAGGCTCGTCTCCAACCTTGTGATAGCTGAGCATTGCTAGACAGAGCATAGCATAGAGGAGACCAATCCACATGATAGTTGACTTAGACGGGTCTTGCCAGTGACTCCGCAGTTGTTGTTGGAACGTGGGCCCGTGGACTATACTAGCTGCAGTATCCAAAGAATTGAAATACCTTGAAATTAAAGTCATTATTGCTGTCCGCGAAGGGAGTTCTGCTCTTAGTTCAACTTCCGTAGCTGGCGGGGCAGACAATAGAAAAATAGGAGAGTCTCGAGCAGTTGCAGGTTTGGAAGACATGACCCTTTGATAACTGTTCTCGAGCTCTTTCTTATGTGAGGTGTAGAAATTTTTCACTTCAGCAATGTCGGCTAGGAGAACATGCCAATGTTCCTGTCCGATATACATCGACTTCCCCTTGTCCGCGTCGACTTTAAGCACACCTAAGGAGGTAGCTAGGCCATCGTCTACGTCACTGTCGCCGTCGTCGGGTTCGACCTCATCTCTCATTGTACCCTCATCTTCTCGCTCGATATGAGGTGAAGAGCTATCTGTGTTGGACGGGGCCGGTGGCGCGGCAGCCGTTGCGGTAGAAACGTCGATATTGGCACCGCCATGCATCAAACTTAGGACTAAACCTTCCAGACGGTCAATACGATTCTGCATATCATCAGGAGTTGAAGAAGCTCCAGCACTACTTTGGTTTTTCCTCCGGCTTGTTGGAGTAGCGTAAACGCATGACTGGGAGTCACCACGCTTCACGCAATTCTCGCAGCTCGGAGTTCCCCTGTTACATTTCAACCTGTTGAGCAGGTCAGCGACGCCGTACTGCACAGAAAACTGCAACGCGTTGGATTAGGGAATCGGAATGCCATTTTCAAGGACCGGTTTTACTTACTTTCTTGTACGGCACGGATAGCAGCTGAGCGGCACCCTATTTCGACGACGAACCACCCTAAACTGCTCCTCGGGCGAATGGCCCGAGGACGATGTCGTAGCAGACGGGGGTGTGGGGGTCATTTTCGAAACGATTTGAACCAAATAGGTAAGTAAGAAAACTATTTTTTAGGGTGCTCGCTCTTGTGTCAAAGCTGTATGCCGGACTTAGGAAGTTTGAATGTTATAAGGGGCCAGCCTCTTTTTCAATCCACGTAAGCCACTTGCTAGAACAGCGTTTTAGGGCAGTATGGAGCAATAGAAGCCAGAAACCAATGAGTAAGCGTCGATGGTTACTTCAGAGGTAGTGGACTACCCTCAAGGGTTTGTATCTTTCGGAGATAGAGAGGTTCTTGCAGAAAGTTCAGGGGTACAGCGACCGCAGTGCTGCCAAGGGTGATGCAATATCCGCTCAATCACTAGCTTTAATAGCCAATGAGACTCAGGAGCCGCAAATGAAGACCTAAGAGGCAAGAAGATCCCAACTAAGCGACCTCGAGATCGTAGACGCCTTAGCCGAGGACAAGCTAAGGCAGTCTTATTACTTGAAGTGGAGTTGCGCAGAGAGCCTAGCACAGTTTGATATCCTGATCCAATACGGATACACAACTGAATAAATGATCAGATACCTACTTAGTAGGTATCTAGGTATCCTAGAGTATAATGACGCGCAACGTCCGGACCGGACAAGCTGATCGATTGGGTGGATCTAGCTATAAATGACTCTAATTCTCCAACGTAGGTATATTCGAAAGCGGCCTGGAACCCGGTCGCAATCCACCGATATAAATAGTACGTTTAAGAGTATAGGCGCCTAGTTCTTCTCGTAGAGAGGAATGCAGGTTGTCTTAAGGGGAGCGACTATAGCGCACGAGCGACTTCGAGAAAGGGTTGGTGGTATTGACGACGATACTCTGGGTTCTTGGTAAGTAAATGTTTTACTATTCGAAAAAGGCTATATAGGCGATACAGAAGAAATTCGGGAATTCCTACAAGTCTATGAAAAGCCGTCTACCGTAAGTAGGGAGGTAGTTACATTTGGTACTTCAATGGTAGAGTTGAGGGTAAGACAATACAACCCGTTGTATCGTATGTAACGGTTCGTATGTACATAAAGTGGCGAATATGTTAACCTTAGCTACTATATAGTTAAGGTAAAGTGAATAAAATTCGATTAATTCTTCTCCTCTATGACAGTGTTGGAGAGGTAGAATAAAGTAGAGCGTGGAGGAGAAAGGGTAAGAGAAGACACCGTTTCTCAGGTGTGTTAGGTAAGATGAAAGTGGTGAGGATTGCGACGGCAGCGTGTTGGAGGGTAAAGGCTATGGTGGGCATGTGGGTATCTCAGTGGAGGCGCCGGAAAGAATGGCGTTAAACCGAAAAGAGATAGTGGGGGAAACCTTAGAAATGATGCACGAACTCCCGGATGTCTTATTCCGGCTTAGCTGTTAATGTCCTAAGCTCTCGACTGACTTCTAGAAAAATAAAACCTCTCCTGATCTTTTCATATGTACGTACGTACTCGTACCGACCGCCAACCAATTGTAAGTTCTAACACCTGATCGAGTATATGGTAGTTATTTCCATGGTATTACCAATTGATTCTTCCAATCCGATAGGCATATTTCTATGCGGATAAATAATTTAACGAGAATCAACCTATCCTCATGCAAATCATATGAAGAGGGAAAATATGTTTAGTAACATTTCAATTGGGGTTTCTGTGCATAACCCTGTTTCATGCAAGGCTACCAAGCAGAAAATTTGGCATATTCCGTATGACTCATACCTGATACTTACTATGAGATAACGTCGTAAGCGGTACGTAGGTGTGCTGCCTATTTTCTATAGAAAATTATGAAGAGCCAAGAAATAGTTATTTAGCGACGGACTTTAGTCATTATCTCCGTATTTAAATATATGACCGTTTCCTTAACCCCTAAATTTGACTTTGCTTTTACTTTTTTCTTGATGTTCATATAATGAATTATATGAGTACCTATGCCAAATAGGTACCACATTAGGCTAGTAGACAATGACAATTAAGCCAACAGGAGAAAATATGAATATGATTGCAGTTCACATAAGGTTACAATGACGTAAAGTATACCATTGCTATTAATTCAAAGGGACACTAATTGAATTAGCTTAAGCTTAATTCAAAGACCATTTGCCATATCCAGGCATACATGTATGGCGTCGCGTTGAATGTTATTACTCATCTCTTGTGGAATAGTCATTTTCGGAGTTGGTGCTACCTACTCCTATGATGACTGCGCTCAGCTTTCATCAGCTCTCATCAACTCTATGCTCTGCATTTTACAGCAATATCTTCTGACAGATTACACCCCCTACGTAGCTTCTGCATGCAAATGGTGATATATGAAATCGGATCTCTTCACAATTGTTGGCTACTAGGTAGCTATTATGTTAGCAAATAGTTTAAAAGGGTATGTAGGACGAAGGGTTACACGTTCCGGGCTCCGAGGCGGATCGTACCGAACCTTGGACTAAGACGGGAGGCAATAGTGGAAACGGAGGCATCAACGGGGAAAATAGTGGCCGAAACTTAACTTCATGTCAACTCGTCCACGACGTCCTTCTATTACTAAAGCACAAAATCGGTGCCCCGGACGAACGGTGCATCTCCGTCATTGGCGCGCCGGCCCGATGAATTTACCGCGGCAGGAACGTGGTGAGTAACGGGTAGATACATCTCAGATAGAGTAGTTTCACTTGCATGAACTGGGTCCGTAAGATAAACTGGGACCCAATCAGATCGTCACGAGGGTTGCACTAAGTTCCGAATATGGTTAATGGTCTATTTTGAGGCTTAGGTACCTAAGTACCTAAAGATAGTAATCGCTAAGTCGCATAATTCCATCCTGCTTCATTTCAATGCCACCAACAATGTTGTTGCGAGCGTGTTAAAGTTGAACAAATGTCCTAGAGCTCGTATAAACCACCTCATGACTAATCTCTTGATGCTTGGATTAATTATTTACCTACTACCCATCCATCCATCCAAGTCCCATTTAGTCAGCTGAGTCGAATTACCAAGGCATGATGCCTCGATGAGACTCTAGATGCTTCACGATGCTGCCTCAAAGACGACATCAATTACTGATTTAAACCATTAAGCTTTGCGATAAGCTCGGGAACCCTCGGCGTTGCAGAAGAATGACCATCTACCGTTCCTCGCAACCCCTATCGCCGATGGAGAAGAGTCATGATGAAGCGGGAAAACTATTCTCGTCGAGTAGTGATGGTGACGGAAGTCTAGACTTCACTGGCGGTGAGGAGGGAAATGATGCGACACGGCACCCTCTACTTGCATCTAGAAGTGGCGATATTGAGGAGGTGACATCAAGGTCCGATGTAGTTCGCGAACGTCAACCGTGGTGGATAAACGTGGCGTTTATAATTTCCTGTTTTGGAACCGTATTTCCTCTGACGTTATTAGCATTATCACTTGACCTTCAGGGGCGGTCAGAACCATCCCCTTTGGAGATCGCATTAGGCGCTCCTCTTCGGCGTCCCGATGAAGATTACGTCCTAGATCCCGAATGGGACTTTGGGGCCCCTAATCAAGTGCGAACGTATGATTGGATCATCGTCGACAAGGAGGGTGACCCAGATGGCGTTGTAAAGCCAATGATGACGATCAATGGACAGTTTCCTGGTCCGTTGGTAGAGGTTAATGAAGGTGATGTGGTCGAAGTCAACGTTCAGAACTCGGCTGTCAACTCCACAGCTATCCATTGGCACGGTATTTTCCAGAATGGTACCAACTGGATGGATGGAGCTGCAGGCGTGACTCAATGCCCTATTTCTCCAGGGGCATCGTTCCGATACAGGTTCAATGTCACTGGCCAAGCCGGTACTTGTAGGTATTCTTCGTACTCACAAACCCGAAATTTCATCGTTATCGTTGCCCCGTATCATTCCATGACGAAGACGCTGATTCATCACGCGCAGACTTCTACCACGGCCATCAAGGAGTCCAGGCTCTCAGCGGGCTCGTAGGGCCGTTTGTGGTTCATAGCCGAGACGAAGCAACGTATCAGCCCATCCCTTATTCGTCGGACCGCGTAGTCCTTCTCCAAGACTGGTACTATGATTCAGATAGTGGGCTAATGCGAGAGCTTTTATCTCCGGGCGTCGAGGATGCACCTATACCTAATACAGCCTTGATTAACGGTGTGAACCAAGCTGACTGCTTAGACCATCCTAGTCGGGCGTGTTCGGACACGGGCAAGTCTTTACCGATCCTGGATTTGGCCCGTGGCCAAGGCCACCGATTAAGATTCTTGAACGTTGGGGGGTTTGCCTGGTTCCAAGTCGCTGTAGATGAGCACGATTCTCTGCCTGTTATTGAAGCAGATGGAACCACTGTTGAGCCCACTTCCGAATCTATGCTAATAATTGCCCCCGGGCAGCGATATAGTACGGTTTTGACGGCAAATCAGTCCAATACAGAGACTTTCTGGCTCCGTGCTAGAATGATAAAAGCTTGCTTTGCAAGTCAAACTCTCCCGGAAAATGGCATCGATGAGGCAAAAGCCATTGTACGCTATCATGCCCAGGATATGAGGCATGAGGACCACGAATCTTCTTCCCTACCCACGACCACTTCAAAGCTTCAGTACATCCCGACATGTAGAGACTTGAGCTCAATAACTTCTTTATCGCCTTCCCCAGCTAAACCCGCCCCAGAATTCGCCGATCACTCATGGCGCATACGGGTTAATCTTGCCATTGGTGACTGGCGATTACAACGAGGCGTCATGAATTCCTCCTCGTTCCGACCGAACCTCAAATCGCCCACTCTGCATCGCGTACTTGATGGCCTCACTTCGAATAATGAGTCGTTCATTCAAGCCGGTATACTAAATTCCGCATTCGATCCCGAATCCGAGTTAGTCATTTCTCACACGGGTGTCTCCGAAACTGTCGACATCATCTTACAGAACATGGACGAAAATGCTCACCCCTTCCATCTCCATGGCACACAAATGTGGATTTTGGGCGCCGGACACGGATACTTCCCAGGTTATAACGTGCTCGGTCTCAACGATGATGGCAAGGGCCTTCAGTTTCCCACAGCCTCGGGAGTCATTGAGAACCCTCTAAAACGAGACACAGTAACTGTCGAGGGTTTCGGATGGGCACTTCTTCGCTTTGTTGCAGATAACCCGGGCGTGTGGCTTTTCCACTGTCACGTAATATGGCACTCCGAAGCAGGTATGGGAATGCAGTTTATTTCCCGAATAGATTCCATGAAGGTTTGGGAACTCCCCGACGAGTCTAAACAATTATGTGAAGTGTCTGAGGAGGAACTAAGAAAAGGTGCTCCGCCAAGGGATGAGATATTCTTCGGTTTTAATCATGATGGGAAGAGATGAAATAGGTTCGTCAATATACGAACGGCTTTTGATCCCTTTGCGCACATTATATGTATACCTAACGAACGACCAAAGCCCGGGGAGGCGACGGAGCTTCGGGGTTACAGTGACCAGTTGCATCAGACGGCTTATAGTAAGATGATAGTGGGAGCTAGCTGCAGGATAGGGTTTTGCAATCGGCCTTAAACACAAACTCCATCGTGTACATAGACATTGATAATTTCTCCGGTCAAGTAGTTTAGATCCTGGTTACCATGTGAAGGCTATGGAAGCAGGTACATACGAAACAAAGTTGTAAATATGGAGTGTACTTATACATAGTCGTTCCTCGACCACACAATGAATAATATTATAAAGATATCACATAGAGGCAAGCCAATGAAAACATAGGTTGGGTATGATACTTCGATCTTGATTAGTGAATTGGCCCAACTTTGTGACGCCATCCCGGTTGATTTGTCACAGAGAAAATTTAACAGATATATATAGATATCCATACGTATTGATTCTATCCTGTGAATCAAGACATATGTCGAGGTCTAGAACAGTCTGATTTGTCCCACTGTCACGAAAGGATATCTCCTTAGGCTAGTATTCTTAGCTCCAGGAATAAAGCTATCCCTTTCCCCCTTAACTATTATTAATGTAGACTATTCTTAAATCCACGGCCTTCCTTGATATGGCTGTGATGTCCATCTGCAAGGTCCCCGATTCGCCTAATTCGTTGAGACGCAGAATGTCCGAGTGTATTGGTCTGGGCTCCTTGTACATATTTGAGAAAGTTTGCCCCTTTCTCGGAATGCTGTATGATTCTGCTTAGAACAAGCAGTCTTAGAATAGGAGGTATATCGTGTGTTCATTCCCATACCAAAACATAATTAAAAGAGACCCATGTAAAAGCGGTTCAAGAATCAGTCAACTGTATAGGTACATATATTTCCTCCTAGGATAAGATTCCTGCCAGACCTAGTAAGTTAGATAAAGGTAATAAAATATCTACTTAAGCTACAGTTACCAAAAGGACGGCCCATTTAATCGAAAGAGAAGTGCCACGCCAACGAAAACTCATAGGAGAGGAGTTCTGTATGCTGAATTACAGGGAACATGATAATGGCAGATAATGGGGTGTACTCCGGTAGAAACAAAGTTCCTGGCCCCACTCACGCGAGGTATCCCCAAGCTTGTCGGCGCGTGCCAGGCAACAACCTTACCCCACCAAAGCACAAGGCATATATACCGTTTTTATTACATTGTCAATTAATCTGGATTCACTCCAATAGATCAATGTGGTTGTTGGTCTAGTTGGTTGTGGACAAGAAGGAATAGATAAAACTGTCCGGGGTTTGTCGTAGGCCCTAGGTTCGAGTCGCGTGGAGGGCGCCAGGCAAGCCAACTGGTCAGGTCAAGTCCCCGGCTCTGCTGCAAGCTGATCTTTTTTTTCATTTTTGTATTATGTTGATATTCTTTACTATTATCCATTTCCTATTAATTCTTTTCATTTGATGCCCCATCATCTTACTTCCCTACTTATTATTACCCCTTTTCCATTTCTCATACAAACTCCACCACAAGGAACTGGCCATGGGTACCCATCCCACATATATAAAACGATAATACACGATCAAACATTTTTAACCTAACGTATTTTTGTAACTTTTACGAATAATGTAAAATCACGAAAGGATGAACCCAGGAGTTTCCCACTAAATGTCCCTCTAGATTAAACATTTATAACAAGGGCCACTGAAATGAACACCACCATTTGGTCAATTTATTCGTATTGTGATCATGATATGCGAAGCTATCTGTAGTTTCCAGCAAGGTCCCTCGGTATGTTAACCGCATCAACCTTGAGATCCTACCGAACCCTAGCTACGCAGGGGAGACACGTGAATCCCATCGAATACCTAACGTAAACGCCGAAGCATAAGCCGTATGGCCCTTGATACCCCATTCCATAAGAGTATTCATTGTGTTGCGCCGATTCCTACCCCCTTTACCCCGCGGCCGCACATTTCAAGTCATTCATCAGCATCCCCGGCCTTATAGGTAGGTCAATCATAGCCCCTATCGTCAACCGGAATTCATTCTTATCATAGGTGTAGACAGACGTCTAGGTTCATGCTGCCGCAGCCTCGTCCTCCTTGAGTACACTAAACTGTTTGAAGTAATCCGGGTTGCCCTCTAGTTCCTCCTTGACCTATAAACAGACAACCATATTAGCCATGAAGCACATCTACGGCATTACATATGGGTAGCAACTTACGATGTCCAGTCCACCAACCAGCTCGCCCGAAACCCACAGCTGCGGGTACGTCGGCCAGTCCGCGAACTTCTTCAGACCCTGCCTCACGTCGTCGTCGGCCAGGATGTTAAAGAAGCCGTACTTGACGCTGCGCTCGCGCAGGATCGCCACCATCTGGCGGGAGAAGCCGCACTGCGGCGCGCTAGGCGTGCCCTTCATGAACAGCATGACAGGCGCGGCCTTGACCAAGCCAGCTAGTCTCTTGTTCAGCTCCTCCTCGGGGGACAGCTCGTCATCGACGGCCATCTTGTCTGCGGAGCTGGCGTCCCCGTTGTTGGTGGTGGCGGAGGTGCCGTTGGTCTGGGGCTGGCCTGAGCTCGACTTGAGTTGCTTCTCGATGGCGGTGCGGACGACAGCGGCGTTGCTGCCGCTGATGCTCTCGATGACTTGGTCGTTGCGTTGCAGGACGACGTACGGCACGGCCATGACGTCGTACATCTCCGACACGTCGCTGAGGTCCTCGGCGTTGATCGATACCCAGCTGGCCGGCTCCTTCAGCTCGTCTTTGAGGGCCTCGAGGACGGTGCGCATTTGCGTGCACGGCGCTGCCCACGGGGCGTAGAAGTAGACGATGAGGAGGGTAGACGAGGGAAGGGATCCGACGTGGGCTTGCCACTCGTCGAGGGTTGTGATCTCCGTCAAAGGCGCCATGTTTCTCGTCGATTCGAGGGGATTTTTCGTGTGTCTTATTCGAGAGATGAAAAGGGAATCGTAGGTCTTAGATTCGGGTTTCAAAGAAGGACTGTTTGTGTTTTTTTGGGATGGAAACGTGATTTGCCCCTCCGATGAATGCGCCGGGTTTACTGTAAGGTTTCGGTGGTAACTAAAGGTGGGCTGGACGTGGCGCTATTGGGGAGCTAACAACTGCAATCCAATGGCGGGGCAGTTGATTACCTACCACTCTTTTTTTACCCCAAGAGATCTTATCAATCAGTTCGCAGAAACCTCGGGAACGTATTGCGTCATCTTGGATGACTCCTACCTAAACAAACGCAACTCCCCCTGAACAAAGTCCGGGCGTTACTAGGTACCATGTTACGACGTCTATTCACAACAATTATCCTCTTTCATATTGCACATCTGTACTATATTATGATATTGTAATGATCAATAGACTTATATGGATATATATGACTGTGTGATATAGGATAATATATTGCGAAGTCATGTTTGTACATACCTAATATCAAGAATAATCGACATCTTGGGTAGCTCGGTGAAAGCATCGTGGCATACGTGGTGCCGCTCAAACTCCATTGCAAAATTCTACTATAATTGTAATATAAAAAAGCAATAATTGTGTAACATTTGACAATTAGGTGGCTTAAAACATTTTAGGCACCGATGGTACCGATATTTTCCTGTTGTGCTACGATGCGCAGTCTCACTTTAGTCAAAAAAAAAATCATTTTCAAGGGGATATCCGGGTAGCTACTGGGTAGCTCCTATGACAAAAATACAAGCCATCACTGCAGCCTCTGTTCAAAGGCTTTATCTAGGTAATGTCTCTGCCCCATTCGTAAGTCAAGAGTTGTAACAACAATAGCGTCAAACCTCCAAACCACTGTAGGTAGGTAAGCAATTAAGAGGACAAAATAAAACAGCCCTGGAGGCTATCAAGCATAGAAATACGGCGCTGTTCTGTACGACGCGCCACAAGTAAATTGTCAATAGCTGGCGGATATTGCTTCTCTGTGCCTGTCACCCATCTTGTCGGGCGAGAATTACTTGCTTGGTTAGTCTCCTAAAACTAGATGTAGGTTGGCCGCCGAAGATTCTGGTAACAAAATTCCTGGTATGCATTCATTAGCTGAAAATACCATCATTCCAATCAACCGCAAATAGTAGAAGTAATGATATGCATGAACGCCAAAAATATCAATGAGGCGGGACGAGACGTAGACCTCGTCTTCAGTGCTAAAAGCAACTTTTAGTATATTTCGTTAAAGAAGTATCTCGTTCCTGCTGGGTCCTTAAATATACTCCGGTATATCCCGTTAAGACTCCGAACGCACTCTATCTTAATAAACCCCATAAACCCCAGGCGCGGAGAACATTACTGGTCTCCTATTCTAGGCCTCAGAGGATTCCATCTGCATCAAGTCTTCGTTACAGGAAATGTGGACCCCATAAACCTAGTCCGCGGAGCTAACTGCCGTAGCGAGTGAATCCATCACCGCTTCCTGGTCATCCCCTATAGATCCAGCTCTCTCTTCATTCTTGGTCATATGGGCTTTCGCCTCTGCTCTGAGGACCAATTCACGTCTCTGCCACCAGTCTTCTTCGATCTGGATAACTTGATCAAGTAGAGCTTCCTTCTCTAGCCATTCCTGTCTATACATCTCTTCCATCTCTTTGCACTCTTCTTTTAAGGTTTCGCCTTCTTTCGTTGCCCACTTGACATTTGCTACACATAACTTGTAGAGTGTCTTGATGTCCATAGCCAACTCGTTGTTGGAGAAGCCTTGTTGCTCTGTCAAGGGAGTGAAAAAGTCCGCCAAGTCGGAACCTGTATCTCCATCGTCGACGGCGTCGTCCTGACCAGCGGCATGGGATTGTGGGGTTTTGATGATAATCTTCAGCTTTCCTGACTTAGGCCCGGTCTGAGTCTGCATACTCTTGGGTACGGGATCGGATGGTCGTAATGCCTCAGTTTCATGAACTGTTCGCATGTGCTTAGCAAGCGCATCGGATCTGGTGAAAGCGCGGTCGCATTCTGTTATTATCATTAGCAATTACCTCTAGGCACTCTGTTGATCTGTTGTATTTACCAGGCAAATAACAGTAGAAAGGCTTTTCTCTTGTGTGGCTTCTCATATGAGCCTTCAGTGCATATCCACTGGCATGCGCCATACTCTTTCTAGTACAGCCAACCCATTCGCAGGTGTACTTCTTCTGTCGACTTTCGATATGATCGTTGTGAATGTGCTCGACGAGTCTGTCCATATTGCCTAGGTCGCCCGCCCGACATCCATCCCAGGCGCACACTGTGACCTGTTCCTGGAATTCATCCTCGTCTAGCTTTGCATTTATTGGAGAATTGGGAATGTCCCCGGAAGTGTCTGATGAGATATCGCCATCTAAATCATTGTCTGATTCTTGCTCAGGTTCGGGTTCGACATGGACAGAAGAAGAAGCTCGCGATCCGTCGCCTAACTTCTGTCTTTTCGAAGGGGGCGGCGCTGGTTCGTCAACAACTCCGGTGTCATCAAAGTCATTGTCCGCTTCAGGCGAGTCGGACGATAAGGAGCTTATCGACGAAGAATCTGATAATAATACCATGTTGAATTATGCTAGCTGTTACGTCGCAGGCAGAATTTCGGAATTGGTGGGCGCCACGCTCGTGTGATGGGATTTGATGGGTTTTCTGAGCGCAACCTTACGCGATTAGATTTGAAGCTATCGTGTAATGTTTGGAAGATTTTCAGAGTTGGAGGAACTAGGATTGAATTAAATGAGTAGATTTAAAGATAAATAGCATGAGAAATTGCGGAGATAGATTAGTCGTGATTAAATAGATACTGTGGAAAGTTAAAAAGAGGTAAGACAGCAAACGGTAGAGGCAGGAGGCGACATAGTGTAGATTATTCGGCGATTGATGCTCTTGCCGCGCAAAGACAGCCGCGTCGGAACGTTAAGGGCATGTATGCATGATGCGAGTTCGTTCTCACGTCTAACGTGGATGTATGAATAATTTAGTATAATGCAGGGGTGATTTTATGTAAATAGACGAAATTTGTTAGTGCAACTTAGTGCAACTTAGTGCAGATGATGCGAGTGCCATAGACAGGTACGAAGTACGAGGCTCCAATACTGAAAGACTGAAGGAGCAATATGGAACCCGAGGACCGGGCACGAAGCACAGCCCACTTTCTTTTGTAATGGAGCAGTGATTGTACTTGCCAACTTGCTCAGGTGCCAGGCACGAATCCAAACTGCGAATAAATTGGAACTACGAACAACTTCATCCTTTAAAAGCCCCAAAATCTGACATGTTACTTCCACAATTGAAATCAGGACAGTTCTGCTTAACCTCAATTTATTAGAGTGTTCCGTCCAGGCCGGCCAGGTATCACTCAAGCTTGAGCAACTTGAATATACTTGAAGCTCCCTGGTCCCTCACTATTATTGCTGTGACATCACCTCCACCTTCCACCTCCGATTTATTACTCTTATCCCGATTCCCGACTAGTTTGAAGAAAACTTGACATTTCCAAGATCCGAATTCACCGCCTAAACAATAATAACACATCACCAAAATGGCTTCCTTGAATCTTTCTACAAATGGCCCTTCGATTAAGAGTAGCTACCAAGGCGTTATTAACGCCCCCGCTCCTCCGTCAGGCAGCTCTTCTACATACGGTCAATGGGCTTTATTCTATGTCCAAGCCCCCTTAGCAAATGCCTTTCAAGATAGTGGAGGGAAAGAAAGTGTTTTGAAGGTCCAATCGACTGGTTCTGGTGAATTAGACGACCTCATCGAAGACTTCAACGAGGGTCGTATTCAGTTTGCCTTTCTCAAAGTCAAGGACCCGAATACTGGCTTGCCTAAATATGCTCTCATCGCATGGGTCCGTGTGCTCTTTCTTGACTTCGGGTTATTGTGGGTTGGCTAATATTCTATAGTGCGGCGGCGGTGTGCCCGAGAGGACGAAAGGCTACTTCACAAGTCATCTAAATGCTGTTTCTAAAGTTCTTCACGTATGTAGATCGGCTATTTTACAATTTGAAGCACAACACTAACTAAGACCAGGGATATCACATACAAATCACTGCTCGTTCCGATGTCGACCTCGAACCCGCAAATATCCTTCAAAAAATTTCTGATGCGTCTGGTGCCAAGTATACCGTCGGTGGAAGTGCACCTGTCAAGAGTGGAGGGGCGCCACCTCCCGTAAAATCGAAGCCTGTCTTCTCTACAACCTCGACCGCTACCATCTCCTTCAACCCTATAGTTGCTGCACGAAATGCAAGCTTGAGGAAGACAGGTGATGATGGCTGGGGGGATGCGCCGCAACCTTCTAGGTCTGAGCTTGAGAAAGTTGAATCGGCATACAAGCCAACAAAGGTCAACATGGCCGAGCTGACAAGCCAAAAACAAGAACCTTCGAGATTCAATGGCTCGAGTCAACAGGACGATAGGCCTAGGGATGTAATTGGAGGAGGATACCAACCGGTTGGAAAGGTTGACATTGCTGCTATCCGAGCCGCCGCGAGGGAGAAGAAAGATGATCGACCAACCCCAGTCAAGGGTGCCTACGAGCCGGTGGGCAAGGTCGACATTGCCGCTATCCGAGCAAAGGCTCAGAAGCCTGACGACTCTGAGCCTCAAGCTGAAGCTGAAGCTGACGAACGACCGAGGTCTCTGTCAGAACGAAGCGCGGCGTTCAACCAGGCGGAACGGATTACGGAACTTCCTAAACCGAAGGTTGCTAAGAAGTTCGGTGGCGCATCTGCTTTTACGGGTACTAAACCACCTACTCCTGGAGGTTTTGGTGGCCCGTCATCTACCCCTGCTGCCCCACCTGTTGGATCTGCGAGCCGAACCTTCGCCGACCAAGGAGGAAAGACGCCTGCCCAGATCTGGGCCGAGAAGAAGGCACAACAAGGCGGTGCTTCTGGCGCCGGCAAACCTCTAACATCACCTATTGCTGCGCAGACAAGTGGAGGGGCTGGGTGGCAGAGCGGCTACACTGGCAAGAGCTGGGCACCGGTTCAGACAGGTGCATTCGCGCGTGGCATCCCGGGACAAAAGACTGGCGATACCGAGAATAGCCAAGAAGCTCCAGCATCTCCGGGAAGTGTTGGTGCCTTACGTGACCGTTTCAAGGAATCACCCCAGATAATTGCTCCCGCCCCTTCGGCACCGAAGATTCCGTCACATGCCGAGGACAACGAACGTGCACCGCCGCCACTGCCTTCGGCGTCGCGACCTTCGGATGGCGCGCCATCGGGTGGCTTTGCACTTCCCGGTATGCCCCCTCGTCCACCTCCGGTTACGGATGAAGAAGAAGAGGAGCCCGAACGTGCGCCTTCTCCTGTTCGCATAGCGGTGCCCGTCGCTCGTGGTCCTGAACCTGAGATCGAACCGGTGCACGAACCACCCCGATCACTCCCCGTGCGACAGATCGAGCAAGAGCTTCCTAGGGAAGAAGAACTACCGGTAGAAGAGGAGACTCATGATCCCCGTGCTGCTGCCACTGCTGTTGCCGAGTCTCAGTTTGGTCATGATCAAGTGGCTGAGGCTGCCGCTTTAAGTGGAGGCAAACGCGCCTTAATCCAGTACGATTATGAGAAGGCGGAAGACAATGAGCTAGAGCTCCGAGAAGGTGAATATGTCACAAACATTGAAATGGTGGATGAAGACTGGTGGATGGGTACCAACGCCCAAGGCGAGAGCGGCTTATTCCCTAGCAACTATGTTGAACTCGTTGATGATGAAGAGGAGGCAACTGCACCTGCCGCCGCAGCTACCCACGCCGCGGTACCTCCCCCTGCACCCGCAACCGCTGCCGAGCCCGAGCCCGCAGCTGCAGCCGGCAATGGACATACGGCTACGGCTCAGTTCGACTACGAGGCTGCTGAAGATAACGGTAAGAAATACTCGGTTTTTCCATCCAAGTATATAATGATAGAATAACATACTAACAAATGTGGCAGAGCTGAGCTTCCCTGACGGAGCTACGATTACGAATTTGGAATTTCCCGATGAAGACTGGTGGTTTGGTCATTATAAGGGAGCATCCGGCCTGTTCCCTGCCAATTATGTGCAGCTAGACGAGCAGTGATTCCATCCTACTCCCTTTCCTCTTCGGTGAAAATGTAACGATGTGGCATTGCAACAGTATGGCGGTTGTTGATTTGGAGAACACCTAGACAGGAGGCGATAGTTATCAATTCAACGGAGACGACGTGATGAGAGTTTGTTTTCGTTCGTAGGTAGTTGGAGCAAAAATAAAAGTTCTTCAATCATAACTACTACCCGGGTATAGAGAATTGTGTCAGCTTGTAAATATTAAAATACCACTACGTATGTATGTACACGTAGTAAGACTAGACTGTTCTACATACCCTTGGCGTAGGTATTAAGCCTTTTTAACCCCTCTCAGCCCTACGATCGGATCTGCTTTGGCGTTTCATATATATACGGGGTTATCCAAACTCGGATTTATGTGCAAGGCTGGAAGCACCCGTGGGCGTTTAAAAAATAGTAGTAGCAGTGACAGATTTGAATCATAGATTCTTAGCAACCTTGGAACGCAGCACCTACTTAATAGTACATACTACTAAGTTAATACTCAGTCCATATGAGTTACATACATATCCTAAGTACTTACTAAGTATTTAGGCACTCATATTTTCACATGATCGTGATTAAGATTAGGTACGATAGGTTACAGTCAGGTAATAGATGTACCGCGGCTAATAAATAACCGCCGTCTATGGAAGCCGCGGGAGACGACGGACGACGTCTTTTTCTCACAGCCTCGACAAGGACTGGATGAATTTTGCCGCAAGATCTTGGCAGTGACGCGCCGGTACCCAATTGAGAAGAAGAATTCGTTTAGCATTCGTGAAATTCGGAGCATTAAATAAATACTTACTACGCCTAATCGGATATCTCGGCTTCTTAGCGCGAACTACTCTTTCATGTATGTACCATAATAATATTAATAGTCCGCACTAAACAGCCTTCCTCGTCTTCCTAGCAGCCTAGCTGGACGGACTTTCACTGCTACTAGAGTAACTAATGCCCGAGAATGGTTAGGTAGGCAGTGGAATCTTGAAAGCCTTTCAGCGCGCATAGATACACTACACTGCCTTCATCTCCATACACGGGCACACGCATTTACTTCCAAAGTAACAGTGCATCGCCAAGACAACCACTACCCATACGTGGCTGAAGAATGATTGGGGGAGGCCGCCAATGGGATATTCCGAAGACATACATACATGACTATCTGGCTGCCTGGCTATTAGACGTGTACATTATCTATTCAAACAAATTTGAGATCAAGGAGCGGTCTACATTAGCTTATGCGCTGTTCGATCTTCATATCAACCTTTTACTTACGCACGTACATCGAATTGGGCAAGTGGTAGCTTTTAATCTAGCATTTACGAGGTCTGCGTGGATCTTGTCGTTGATGACTTTCGATGTGATATGTACTATATGTTGTCTCTTGTTGTAGAAAGGGGGATTCTGTGTAACGGTTTTCTAACCCCCAAAAGAATAAAGAGGACTAAGGGGTTATGGAGGTTCCAGTTTCAAGGCATGACGCGTTTCGGAGAGGCGAAGATGGCGGATTCAATGTTATTGGACTACAGATACATGAATATGTATGTGCACATGCATTACAGTATGCACAAGATGTATATCTTGGTTAAGGACTGCGTGTATTACATTATGAATGTACCCAGGTAAGTACCGAGTTAAATGTGCGTATCCATATGATTGCATATATAATGCTGAGCCACGCCGAATTGCGTGCCGGATTGCCGCAGTGGCTACCTTCTTTACCTAGTAGGTACTTAAACCTTAGGCGCAGTACTTAACCCACTATCCGAAACAGTAAAAAAAAGCGCCGGAAATATATCAAAGGTACCCTACAATACGATTGTGCTTTACATGTACATGGCGTCTCCTTGAAACTCTTTCTAAAAGAAGGAAGCGCCTGACCATCCTAATGCAAGCCGTCCCTGCTAGTCCGCCTTTTGATCGTACATAGGTACATATTTGACCCACCACCTTCTTTTTCGCACACCTTCACCTGTTCTTGAGTCTCGACTTCTTATTACTGGACTTTTTTCCATCAACACCATCAAGTCTTTTGTCGTTTCTAAATCCTGCGACATCGCAATTCATTACCTTTCATCGTCAGCCGCCGAGAAGCAAAGGAAGCATCTCAGCACATTGAACCAGGTACGTAATGGCGCATTGGCACAGAGGAATTTCATTGCCTATTCTGGAGTTCATTCAAGCTTTCAGGCGCAAAAGCCTTCGGGAGATTATCCTTCCCGCACCACCATCTCTCTTGGCTTTTTCTAACTAATTTCATCGTCGCAGACAACCTCAATTTACATTTCTATCAATCAAACTAGTCCAGATGGCTAGCCACGGCTACTATAATCAGGACCCTAACCAGGGCTATGGTGGTGGTTACCCTCAACAGCCTCCCCAGGTAAGTCACAATTCAATGAATCGCTTCAGCATCCCTAGAATGGCAATGTCGCAATCTCGTCAAAACACCAAAACCTATCTGCCAAGGCTCCACTCTACCCGTTCCTGCACCCCGCGAGCGCCAAATCGCTGGGTCAGCACGCAATGCTAGATTAAATGATACCTTAAATCTATCAGCGGTAGCATACGCTGTTGCCCTCAAA